>NC_079217.1:105000-235000 GCF_029633865.1 Lampris incognitus
AACCAGCAGCCCCAGTCATATTCCACGGATGGAGCCAAAGTCGCTTACATCATGGGTCTTCTCTGGGGAAGCGCCCTGGATTGGGCTACAGTGGTGTGGGAGATGCGGGCCTCCACTTCCTCATCCTACGCTGAGTTCACCACTGCTTTTCGCCAGGTTTTTGATCATCCCGTGCGGGGAAAGGATGCTTCAAAAAGACTGATCTCTCTCCGCCAGGGTTCCCGCAGCGTCGCTAACTACTCAGTTGAGTTCCGTACGCTATCAGCGGAGAGCGGATGGAACAACGAGTCCCTCCAGGCCGGGTTTTCCAACGGTCTCAGCGAATCCATAAAGGACGAATTGGTTTCCTATCCCGAGCCTGGAGGGTTGGAGGAATTGGTTACCCTGGCCATTCGTGTGGACAACCATCTCCGGGAGCGGAGGAGAGAGAGGACACGCCGCTTTCCTGGTCACAACAACTTACCACGGGCCACACCTCCAAACTCTGGGGGCCGAGCTCGCTCGACTGAGGTTGCCGTCCTTCGAGAAAGCCCGAGGCGTGACTCTTCCCCAGCTTCGGAGCCGATGCAACTCGGCCGCTTCCGGCTCAACCCGGAGGAGCGTCAACGCCGCATCACCGAGAACAGCTGCTTGTATTGTGGTCAGCCTGGTCACTTTCTCGCCTCCTGCCCTCACCGTCCGTCAAAACTAGCAGGCTCACGAGTGAGGGGGAGGATACTCGCGAGTCCAACTGTCTGCCCTCTGTCTCCTCGTTCACGTACCCAGTTGCAAGCTACCATCAGTTTTAAAGGTCACTCCACTAAACTTTTGGCTTTAATTGACTCGGGAGCTGATGAAAGCTTTTTGGATGCAAGTGTTGTGAAGCAGTTAGGTCTTGCCACTGTGAGTCTGGACCAGCCTCTTGAAGCTAATGCCCTGGATGGATGTCTCCTGGCCCGGATAACCTCTAAGACCGAGCTTGTGCGCCTCCTGTTGTCGGGAAACCATCAAGAGGAGTTAAGTTTTTTTGTTATCAATTCTCTATTTGTTCCCATTATACTTGGTCATCCCTGGCTGGTTAAGCATAGTCCCCATATTGATTGGTCATCGGCCAGAATTTCAAGTTGGAGTCCCGTCTGTCATGCCATATGCCTCCAGTCTGCTCTGCCTCAGTCTGTCCCCTGTCAGGTGTCAAGCCCTGGCTCCAGGAATGCCAAGCCCGATGCTCTGTCTTGTGTGCATGGGAAGGAGTCTGAGCCCAAGCTCCAACCTGACACCATCGTTCCCTCTACCTGTGTGGTTGCGGCTGCGGCTGTCACCTGGAACGTGGAAAGGGATGTCATGGCAGGACACCAGACTCAGCCTGACCCAGGTAACGGTCCCCCGGGGCGCTTGTTTGTTCCAGATGCTGTTAAATCTAGTGTGTTGCAGTGGGCTCACTCTTCCAAACTTACCTGCCATCCTGGAGTAACCCATACCCTAGCCTTCCTCCGTAGGCGGTTCTGGTGGCCTTCCATGACCGAGGATACTGGGTCTTTTGTTTCTGCCTGTCCTGTTTGTGCCCAGAATAAGCCCTCCACTCGGGCCAGTGCCGGTCTGCTGCGCCCCCTGCCTGTTCCACACCGTCCCTGGTCGCATCTGTCCTTGGATTTCGTCTCTGGTCTGCCCGCCTCCGACGGTAACACCGTTGTACTGACTGTTGTTGATCGCCTCAGTAAATTTGTTCACTTTTTGCCCTTGTCTAAACTGCCTTCGGCCCGAGAGACTGCGGATCTGCTGGTCAGGGAGGTTTTCCGGGTCCACGGTCTTCCCCGTGATACAGTGTCTGACCGTGGCCCCCAGTTCACTTCTGCTGTCTGGAAGGCTTTCTGCTCTGCCATCGGTGCCACCGTCAGCCTGTCATCGGGGTTCCATCCTCAGACCAACGGCCAGGCCGAGAGGGCCAACCAGGCATACGAGACGGTTCTCCGCTGTCTGGTGTCTGCCAACCCATCCTCTTGGTCCTCACAACTTCCCTGGATAGAATATGCCCATAACACTTTGCCATCGTCTGCTACTGGGTTGTCCCCTTTTCAACGCCTTTACGGCTATCAGCCTCCCCTTTTTCGTTCTCTAGAGGTAGACATTCCGGTTCCATCTGTCCAGGCCCATGTCCGTCGGTGCCGTCGGACCTGGCGGCGAGCCCGTGCTGCACTGCTCAGGGCCTCCGGCCGTTACCAGCGCTTGGCGGATCGTCATCGCACCCCTACTCCGGACTACTCCCCCGGTGACCAGGTATGGCTCTCTACCAAGGACCTACCCTTGAAATCGGACGCTAAAAAACTGTTCCCCAGGTATATTGGCCCCTTTCCCATTGTCAAAGTCATTAACCCCTCTGTGGTCCGTCTGAAGCTGCCCCGCACTCTCCGCGTTCACCCTTCCTTCCATGTGTCCTGCCTCAAACCTGTCTCTACCAGCCCTCTAGTTCCTCCGCCCCCCCCCCGCCCCCACCTCATCGTATGATCAACGATCATTCTGCTTACACTGTTCGTCGTCTCCTGGACTCTCGTCGCTGTGGTTGCGGCCTGCAGTATCTCGTTGACTGGGAGGGATATGGCCCGGAGGAAAGGTGTTGGGTCCCTCGTCGCCTTGTCCTGGACGCGAACCTCATCTGGGACTTCCACAGGACGCACCCTGACGGGCCTGGTAGGTCGCCCGGTGGCGCCCCTCGGAGGGGGGGGTACTGTCACAGCCCCTCTCCCGTGACACCTGCTGACCCCTCCCTCGTCTCCCATGACACCTGCTGACCCCTCCTTCACCCCCCGGCACACCAACTGACCCCCCCCCCGTTTTCACCCCGGCACACCAGCTGGCCATCAAAGCAATCGCCCTCTCTCCCTTGACACCTGCTGACCCCCCCCTTCAGCCCGGCACACCAGCTGGCCATCAAAGCAATCGCCCTTGACACCTGCTGACCCCCCCTTCACCCCGGCACACCAGCTGGCCATCAAAGCAATCGCCCTCACCCTTAAAAAGCCTCCACTGTGGACCAGTCTTCGCTGGAACGTAGCCATTCATGGACTTCTGCCTGCCAGTCTACCTGCCACTGAGCCAACTCCTGCTCTACCCCTGGGATCGGCCACTTCAATAAAGACTTGATTTCTTCCCTTACCTGGTTGTCCCGTCTGCTTTTGGGTTCTTTCCAGATACGTGACAGTAAAGTTAGTTTATTTTTGCAAATGCCGAGTAACTATCTACTAATTTGATGTTAAGAAAAATCTATAAGTGCGTGGTGCACGTGGTAATTGAACTAAATGGAAATGTATGCATGTTCATGCAGGTTGAACCAGCTTCATCACAGCTTCATCACAGCTCATCGCAGCTCAGTACTGCACGTGTACAGCCAGTGTATGGTCTCACAGCCATGGTCAGCATCTCGTCATTCGGCACGCTGTTGTTCAGCAAGATGTGTGTACAGCTAGCCGTGTATCAGTCAACCAAACGACCAACTTATGTTAGCTCATGTACAGTTTGGAAACAGCTAATGTTAGCTTGTGTACAAGAGGAAACGAACATTTGTGTCATCTTGTCATTTATGGGCTGCGTTCACAACGCCACTAAATCTCAACATTTGCGACAGATAGTAAATCTGTGTCAGTCCAAACGTTTGTAGTTCAAACGTTTACAAGAACCATATACCTGTCAGGGTAAGAGGGGATCTTTTGACTTCAGCTATACGCCCACTTCACGCCGTGGCCATCTTGGATTAAAAAAAGCCAAGCGGTGGGATTTTAGCCGCGCCCCCTTCTTACTTCATTGAAAACACAGCTGGAAGCAACATATCGTACTGCTGTGTACCATCCTGCAACTCCTATCAAAGAAGGGAAAGAGATAAATCCTTGACGTTTCACCGCTTCCCCAAATGCCTGCACACCCGTAAGGCATGGGTGGTGAAAATTAAGATACGTTGATGCATACGTTACTGTTAGCATTGAGCTGCAGAAGCTGCACCATGTACAGCCAGTTAAATAATATTGGGATGACCAGTTTCACTATGACTAAAACATTAGAAGGGAGACAGAAGTTTGACGTTGAAAAATGTTTGCTCCTGTTTGTAGTCGCATTGGTGATTTAATAGAAGATGAAGAGGAACATGAAGAGGAACATGAGGGAGATAGGTGAGTTGTTACTGTCAGTACAATACAATTTTTCAAACATGTAGATTACTGCATTGTATAATATGTATATATATATATTCACTAATCTTTCAATAGTGGGTAGCTCTGTTCTGACACATCATCTTGATAAGAGGAACATGTGTTGATTTATATTGCTTCCCACATGTGTGACATATCCTCATGTGTCCAGTGAGGTTTGGGCGACTCTACCTAATCATGACTACGACGTGAAGCCCCTTTCTGTGGCAGACCAGCTTGACGCAGTAAAGAAACGCATCGCTTTCCTGGAGGACGAAAAGAAAAAGCTGAAAAGTGAGCGTTTTGGTCTAGAACGCTTCCAGTGTGCGCCCAATCTGATCAGGTTTTACACTGGTTTTAAGGATTACCACACCCTCAAAGCACTCTTCCTAGCTTTACAGCCTACTGCAGAGTCCATGGTGCGATGGACTCAAATGCAAAGGAACAGCCATAACCTAGAACACATTTCTGTGTCTGGCTTCCATGCAGAGCATGTATCGCTGATTGATCAGTTTTTCCTGTTCTTGTGCCGTGTGAGGCAGGGCTTTTTTGCTCTGGATTTATCTGTACGATTCAATGTGTCACCGGCCACAGTCAGCAGAAACTGTACGATGTGGGCCAACTATTTGCTCTTTATGTTAGGGACCCTCCCAATATGGCCTAGTAGAGCAGCAGTAGACGAGCTAATGCCACCAGTATTCAGGGAATTCTACCCAAACACAAGAGTGATACTAGACTGCACAGAGATCCGCATCGAGACAGCTAGTTCGAAGGTTTTGAACACCATGACATACTCCCAATATAAAAGTAACACTACACTGAAATCCCTAATTGGGATCACTCCCTCAGGGCCAGTTAGCCTGGTAAGTAATCTATACGCAGGATGTATTTCTGATAAGGAGATAACTAAGAGGTCAGGTGTTCTGGACCTCTTAGAGTCAGGTGATGAGGTCATGGCCGATAAGGGCTTCCTTATCAAAGACCTGCTCGATGAAATAGATGTAAAACTTGTCATCCCTGCATTTTTAGGCCCAAGTGGACAGTTTAGCTGTGATGAGCTCACAGACACACACAGTATTGCTGGCTTGAGAATACACGTCGAACGGTCAATAAGACGCATAAAGGGGTACCACATTTTTGATGGAGTCATACCCCTTTCACTAAGTGGAACAGTCAACCAACTGGGGACTGTGTGTGCTCTCCTAACACATTTTCAGGGACCACCGTTTTAAACCTTTGTTAAATTCAGCTGACAAGAAAATAGTGCACACAAACCTTAGATAGATTGAAATATATTTAACTTCATTTCAGTACAGTCCCATTTTTTAGCCCACACCTTGAGATGAGCAATCACTATCTTAGTTTAGTAAACAACTGATGATTTGAGTTGGTAGCTAGTTCCAGTTTATTGCTACAACAGAATGACAGTTGACCCAACATATTTTAGTTTAAAACGAACCAACAGTTTTGTTAAAGTTAAAGGACAAAGAATGAAAATATTGTAGATGGGACAATCGAATGTATAAATATTGAATGTACAGTATAAAAATGAAGTGTATCTTGTTTTTTATTTTATTGTGATTAAACAGCTTCTTTGAATACAGCCCTGTGTGTGCGTCTCTCCTCACTGGCACAGGAGAGGCAGAAAGTACTCGGAAAAGAAAAGATCCAGCTTAGTTTTCATATTGTGGTAAATGACGGTAGGTGCTCCAGGTTGGTAGTCCAAACCATGTTTGCTGCTGCTGGCCCCGGCTGCATTGATTTCCGATTGAGTAAGAAGGGGGCGTGGCTAAGTTCCCACCACTTGTTTTTTTTTTTATCCAAGATGGCCGCGGCGTGAAATGGGCGTATTGGGGCCCTATGAATTCAAATACATTTACCTCACACCAAACCATTTCTCTTAGGGTGTTGTTATAAACCACCAAGTGCAAATGCTCAGTACAGAAGATATATGCTACATGTTGCAGAAAGCTACAGACTGTGATAGATGTATTTTCTCGGGGATTTTAATATAGACTGGCTCTCTGCAAAATGTTCATTGAAAAGGAAGCTGAGTGATATTGCAAAGGTGTGTGATTTATTTCAGGTGGTGAATGTACCTACTCGGTTGTATACAACTGCAGGACAGAAATCAGCAACCTGTATTGACCACATTTTCTCTAATGCTTAAGAAATTTGCTCAAAGGCTATATCAACTCCAATTGGCTTTAGTGATCACAATTTGGTGGCAATTGTTAGGAAAGCTAAAGTTACAGAAGTTGGACCTAAAATTGTTGTTCAAAGATCTTTTAAATCTTTCTGTGAGAATGATTTCGTTAGGGACATAAATAGGGTGCAATGGAATAATGTGTGTAAAATACATGATGTGGATGCAGCACTTGAACTTTTTACAAATATGTTTTTAGAAGTGGCTGATAAACATGCTCTCATTAGGAAATTCACAGTAAGGAAAACAAAAGCAGCTTGGATTGACGAGGAACTGAAAGCCTTGATGGCCCAGAGGGATAACATGAAAACTGAGTAAATTAAGTCTGGTAATGCAACTGATTGGAAGTCATATTGTTCACTAAGACACCACGAGACAAAAATAAATAGAAAAAAAGAAAAGAAGGTATTGTCAAAATAGGATAAATTAAATTAAACATGATGGAAAGAAACTGTGGATAACTTAAAATGAGCTAATGAGTAGATCGGAGGAAAATACACCCTCCTTCCTAGAGTCAGACGGTGTCTTCCTTAATAAACCTCAAGATATTGCCAACTAGTTTAATGAATATTTTGTTGGAAAGACTGAGAAACTAAAAAATGAACAACTTCAGATAACAAACTTTCAAAACAATTCATTAATGACCATTTTATGAAAAATAGAGATTGTGAATTTGACTTTCAAGCTGTTCAAGTGAATACAGTAGAAACACTTCTTAGTAGTGTAAATAGTGAAAAACCATCACGATTAGATGGATGGGAAACTCTTAGGAATGGTTTCTGGCCCTATTGCATTACCCATATGCCATATTTTGAACCTAAGTTTACAGATGGGTGTGTATCTATTGGCATGGAAAGCTGCAAAAGTTATTCCCTAACCCAAAAACAAGAAGGACATGTTTACAGGTGCTAACAGCCATCCAATCAGCATTCTTCCGGTGCCAAGCAAGCTTATGGAAAGAGTTGTGTTTGACCAGGTTTTATCTTACTTTTCTGTTAACAAACTTAACTCTGAATTTCAGCATGCCTACAAAAAGGATCACTCCACAAGTACTGCTTTGATGCAGATGACTGATCAGTGGCTGAGGGATATAGACAAGAAAAGGATTGTGGGTGCTGTGCTACTTGATTTTAGTGCTGCATTTGATTTAATAGACCACGATATGCTTTTAATGAAACTTGCTGCTTATGAATTTAATAATTTGACCCTTAATTGGATGAGGAGCTACTTATCAAACAGAATACAGACTGTTTACTTTAATGATAGTTTTTCTACTGTAAGGATGGTACAGTGTGGTGTTCCACATGGAAGTTGCTTGGGCCCATTGCTCTACTCTGTTTTTACCAATGATATACCACTTGTTTTGAGTAATGCTAGCGTAGCTATTGTTGTGTGCACTTTGGTAATAATTAAGCAAAGTAGTCTCTTAATCAACGGTTATTTATTGAACATCTCTGAGTTACGCTAGTAACAGCCACAGCTCCACGTAGACTCCTCCTCTCTCCTCCTACGTCATCATGTCTTAAAGGCACAGGACACAACATCTTGGACCAACACGTACACTCAAGGACAAGGAACTGAACTTTTCTTTCATCCCAAACTGCTAACACTCATTGAGGGTTGTGATTTGAAAGAGGCTTTCTTGGTTTATTATTTTATTTACTTTAAAGAGCTCTATTTTGTTTTATTTCAATTATTTTATGTAAAAGTCAGCATTGTGTATATTTTGCTGTTGTGAGGCAATAAAATTGTCAACTGTTCAACTACACATAACTCCTCTCGTGAGTTAGTCAAGGCAAACCCCCCAACGAACCTAGTTAGAGGTTAGTGCCTTTACTGCTACCCCTAGTTTGCACTGGAGTTCGAGCCCCGGGTTAATCCAACCTTGGGGGGCGTCCCGGGTCGTCCTCTGTGTGGAGTTTGCATGTTCTCTCCGATCTGTGTGGGATTTCTCCGGGTGCTTTGGTTTCGTCCCACAGTCCAAAGACATGAAGGTCAGCTGAATCGGCCGTACTAAATTGTCCCTATTCTTGTGTGTGTGTGGGTGTGGGTGTGTTTGTCTGCGTGTTGGCCCTGTGACGGCCTTGCGGCCTGTCCAGGGTGTCTCCCCGCCTGCCGCCCGGCTGGGTGGAATAGGCTCCAGTGACCCTGAGTGCAGGATAAGCAGCTTGGATGATGGATATATTTCACACTCCATGGTCACGTTTTTTTTCTCCTTTCATCTCATAATCCTTCCTCACCTGATCTTCACCAGCCCACTGCGAGAAAGGGTACTGATCCATACATTCAAATCATTAATTTCCCTTCACGTTCTCCCAAATCTCATTTTGTATTTTTCAGCAGAATTGTGCAGTTCTGCTCCATGTGAAATGTGCACACACACTTAAACGTGCTCACGTACACGCACATGCATGCATGCATGCATGCATGCTTAGGAAAGGGTATGAAAAAAACACAACATCTAACACGACTCCAGAAATGAACTGCAGCGATGAATGGCCATTCACGCCTTCTCGCTGTGCTCTTGTCATCCTCGCTGACATCCATCACGTGCCCGTCACCTCAGTCTGATCTAGCTGCATTTAGATGATAATGGGTTCTCTGTGCTGAAGCACGACTGAAAAATAATTCATTTTTGTTAAACGATGATTAGAACCTCTCTAGCAAACCCACTCACCCTCAAGGAAATGGACAGTATCCCAGTGATGTTTTTTAGATGTTTATCTCACAGAGTCTGTGATTACAAAAGGGCTGATTCATTGACCAGTGCAATGACTCCATTATGGGTAGAATATATAGACTGTAGTATAACATCCCAAATATTCAGTCTCTTTACACCCCCCGCCCCCGAGGGACCCTTTGCTGTGTCAGGTGATAAGCTGATTAGAGAGATGACTACCTCCTTCCATGGACGAACAGAGGGAAGGCACGAAGGCCCGCCAAATCCCTGTTTAAGAGCTGGCTGAGTCCATCCGAATGCACTGCAGACTGCTAAATACACCAGTCTGAGGATTTCAGTCATGATTATCTAACCGATCCATATTTGAATGTCCCAAAAGTTCACCTCAAATGGCGAGGCCAGATATAGTATCCCATGATGCAGTTGAAAGTTTTCATGAAAAGCCCCGATATCTTTATGGTACGTCGTGATTTACCTGGGCACTCAGTCCAAAATCGCAGGGTTTGATTTTTTTAACAGACCAAGTCTCTTCTCAGATCATCTTCTACCAGCCCGAGTCTCTTCTCAGATCATCTTCTACCAGACCGAGTCTCTTCTCAGATCATCTCTTACCAGACCGAGTCTCTTCTCAGAGCAAGTTCTACCAGACCGAGTCTCTTCTCAGATCATCTTCTACCAGACCGAGTCTCTTCTCAGATCATCTCTTACCAGACCGAGTCTCTTCTCAGAGCAAGTTCTACCAGACCGAGTCTCTTCTCAGATCATCTTCTACCAGACCGAGTCTCTTCTCAGATCATCTTCTACCAGACCGAGTCTCTTCTCAGATCATCTCGTACCAGACCGAGTCTCTTCTCAGTTCATCCTCTACCAGACCGAGTCTCTTCTCAGATCATCTTCTACCAGACCGAGTCTCTTCTCAGATCATCTTCTACCAGACCGAGTCTCTTCTCAGATCATCTTCTGCCAGACCGAGTCTCTTCTCAGATCATCTCGTACCAGACCGAGTCTCTTCTCAGATCATCTTCTACCAGACCGAGTCTCTTCTCAGTTCATCCTCTGCCAGACCAAGTCTCTTCTCAGATCATCTTCTACCAGACCGAGTCTCTTCTCAGTTCATCCTCTACCAGACCGAGTCTCTTCTCAGATCATCTTCTACCAGACAGAGTCTCTTCTCAGATCATCTTCTACCAGACCGAGTCTCTTCTCAGATCATCTTCTACCAGACCGAGTCTCTTCTCAGATCATCTTCTACCAGACCGAGTCTCTTCTCAGAGCAACTTCTACCAGACTGAGTCTCTTCTCAGATCATCTTCTGCCAGACCGAGTCTCTTCTCAGATCATCTTCTGCCAGACCGAGTCTCTTCTCAGATCATCTTCTACCAGACCGAGTCTCTTCTCAGATCATCTTCTACCAGACCGAGTCTCTTCTCAGAGCAACTTCTACCAGACCGAGTCTCTTCTCAGTTCATCCTCTACCAGACCGAGTCTCTTCTCAGATCATCTTCTACCAGACAGAGTCTCTTCTCAGATCATCTTCTACCAGACCGAGTCTCTTCTCAGATCATCTTCTACCAGACCGAGTCTCTTCTCAGATCATCTTCTACCAGACCGAGTCTCTTCTCAGAGCAACTTCTACCAGACCGAGTCTCTTCTCAGATCATCTTCTGCCAGACCGAGTCTCTTCTCAGATCATCTTCTGCCAGACCGAGTCTCTTCTCAGATCATCTTCTACCAGACCGAGTCTCTTCTCAGATCATCTCGTACCAGACCGAGTCTCTTCTCAGTTCATCCTCTACCAGACCGAGTCTCTTCTCAGAGCAACTTCTACCAGACAATCTCTTCTCAGATCATCTTCTACCAGACCGAGTCTCTTCTCAGATCATCTTCTACCAGACCGAGTCTCTTCTCAGATCATTTTCTACCAGACCGAGTCTCTTCTCAGATCATCTTCCAACAGACAGAGTCTCTTCTCAGATCATCTTCTGCCAGACCGAGTCTCTTCTCAGATCATCTTCTACCAGACCGAGTCTCTTCTCAGATCATCTCGTACCAGATCGAGTCTCTTCTCAGATCATCTTCTACCAGATCGAGTCTCTTCTCAGTTCATCCTCTACCAGACCAAGTCTCTTCTCAGATCATCTTCTACCAGACCGAGTCTCTTCTCAGAGCAACTTCTACCAGACCGAGTCTCTTCTCAGTTCATCCTCTACCAGACCGAGTCTCTTCTCAGAGCAACTTCTACCAGACAATCTCTTCTCAGTTCATCCTCTACCAGACCGAGTCTCTTCTCAGAGCAACTTCTACCAGACAATCTCTTCTCAGATCATCTTCTACCAGACCGAGTCTCTTCTCAGATCATCTTCTACCAGACCGAGTCTCTTCTCAGATCTTTTTCTACCAGATAGTCTCTTCTCAGATCATCTTCTGCCAGACCGAGTCTCTTCTCAGATCATCTCGTACCAGACCGAGTCTCTTCTCAGATCATCTTCTACCAGACCGAGTCTCTTCTCCGTTCATCCTCTACCAGACCAAATCTCTTCTCAGATCATCTTCTACCAGACCGAGTCTCTTCTCAGATCATCCTCTACCAGACCGAGTCTCTTCTCAGTTCATCCTCTACCAGACCGAGTCTCTTGTCAGAGCAACTTCTACCAGACAATCTCTTCTCAGATCATCTTCTACCAGACCGAGTCTCTTCTCAGATCATCTTCTACAAGACCGAGTCTCTTCTCAGATCATTTTCTACCAGACCGAGTCTCTTCTCAGATCATCTTCCAACAGACAGTCTCTTCTCAGATCATCTTCTGCCAGACCGAGTCTCTTCTCAGATCATCTTCTACCAGACCGAGTCTCTTCTCAGATCATCTCGTACCAGACCGAGTCTCTTCTCAGATCATCTCGTACCAGATCGAGTCTCTTCTCAGATCATCTTCTACCAGATCGAGTCTCTTCTCAGTTCGTCCTCTACCAGACCAAGTCTCTTCTCAGATCATCTTCTACCAGACCGAGTCTCTTATCAGTTCATCCTCTACCAGACCGAGTCTCTTCTCAGATCATCTTCTACCAGACCGAGTCTCTTCTCAGATCATCTTCTACCAGACCGAGTCTCTTCTCAGATCATCCTCTACCAGACCGAGTCTCTTCTCAGATCATCTTCTACCAGACCGAGTCTCTTCTCAGAGCAACTTCTACCAGACCGAGTCTCTTCTCAGATCATCTTCTGCCAGACCGAGTCTCTTCTCAGATCATCTTCTGCCAGACCGAGTCTCTTCTCAGATCATCTTCTACCAGACCGAGTCTCTTCTCAGATCATCTCGTACCAGACCGAGTCTCTTCTCAGTTCATCCTCTACCAGACCGAGTCTCTTCTCAGAGCAACTTCTACCAGACAATCTCTTCTCAGATCATCTTCTACCAGACCGAGTCTCTTCTCAGATCATCTTCTACCAGACCGAGTCTCTTCTCAGATCATTTTCTACCAGACCGAGTCTCTTCTCAGATCATCTTCCAACAGACAGAGTCTCTTCTCAGATCATCTTCTGCCAGACCGAGTCTCTTCTCAGATCATCTTCTACCAGACCGAGTCTCTTCTCAGATCATCTCGTACCAGATCGAGTCTCTTCTCAGATCATCTTCTACCAGATCGAGTCTCTTCTCAGTTCATCCTCTACCAGACCGAGTCTCTTCTCAGATCATCTTCTACCAGACCGAGTCTCTTCTCAGAGCAACTTCTACCAGACCGAGTCTCTTCTCAGTTCACCCTCTACCAGACCGAGTCTCTTCTCAGATCATCTTCTGCCAGACCGAGTCTCTTCTCAGATCATCTCGTACCAGACCGAGTCTCTTCTCAGATCATCTTCTACCAGACCGAGTCTCTTCTCAGTTCATCCTCTGCCAGACCAAGTCTCTTCTCAGATCATCTTCTACCAGACCGAGTCTCTTCTCAGATCTTTTTCTACCAGATAGTCTCTTCTCAGATCATCTTCTGCCAGACCGAGTCTCTTCTCAGATCATCTCGTACCAGACCGAGTCTCTTCTCAGATCATCTTCTACCAGACCGAGTCTCTTCTCCGTTCATCCTCTACCAGACCAAGTCTCTTCTCAGATCATCTTCTACCAGACCGAGTCTCTTCTCAGATCATCCTCTACCAGACCGAGTCTCTTCTCAGTTCATCCTCTACCAGACCGAGTCTCTTGTCAGAGCAACTTCTACCAGACAATCTCTTCTCAGATCATCTTCTACCAGACCGAGTCTCTTCTCAGATCATCTTCTACAAGACCGAGTCTCTTCTCAGATCATTTTCTACCAGACCGAGTCTCTTCTCAGATCATCTTCCAACAGACAGTCTCTTCTCAGATCATCTTCTGCCAGACCGAGTCTCTTCTCAGATCATCTTCTACCAGACCGAGTCTCTTCTCAGATCATCTCGTACCAGATCGAGTCTCTTCTCAGATCATCTTCTACCAGATCGAGTCTCTTCTCAGTTCGTCCTCTACCAGACCAAGTCTCTTCTCAGATCATCTTCTACCAGACCGAGTCTCTTATCAGTTCATCCTCTACCAGACCGAGTCTCTTCTCAGATCATCTTCTACCAGACCGAGTCTCTTCTCAGATCATCTTCTACCAGACCGAGTCTCTTCTCAGATCATCCTCTACCAGACCGAGTCTCTTCTCAGATCATCTTCTACCAGACCGAGTCTCTTCTCAGATCATCTTCTACCAGACCGAGTCTCTTCTCAGATCATCTTCTACCAGACCGAGTCTCTTCTCAGAGCAACTTCTACCAGACTGAGTCTCTTCTCAGATCATCTCGTACCAGACCGAGTCTCTTCTCAGTTCATCCTCTACCAGACCGAGTCTCTTCTCAGAGCAACTTCTACCAGACAATCTCTTCTCAGATCATCTTCTACCAGACCGAGTCTCTTCTCAGATCATCTTCTACCAGACCGAGTCTCTTCTGAGATCTTTTTCTACCAGATAGTCTCTTCTCAGATCATCTTCTGCCAGACCGAGTCTCTTCTCAGATCATCTTCTACCAGACCGAGTCTCTTCTCAGATCATCTCGTACCAGATCGAGTCTCTTCTCAGATCATCTTCTAACAGACCGAGTCTCTTCTCAGTTCATCCTCTACCAGACCGAGTCTCTTCTCAGATCATCTTCTACCAGACCGAGTCTCTTCTGAGATCTTTTTCTACCAGATAGTCTCTTCTCAGATCATCTTCTGCCAGACCGAGTCTCTTCTCAGATCATCTTCTACCAGACCGAGTCTCTTCTCAGAGCAACTTCTACCAGACCGAGTCTCTTCTCAGATCATCTTCTAACAGACCGAGTCTCTTCTCAGTTCATCCTCTACCAGACCGAGTCTCTTCTCAGATCATCTTCTACCAGATTGAGTCTCTTCCCGGATCATCTTCCAACAGAGGCTCTTCTCAGAGCAACTTCTACCAGACCTAGTCTCTTCTCAGATCATCTTCTACCAGACCGAGTCTCTTCTCAGTTCATCCTCTACCAGACCAAGTCTCTTCTCAGATCATCTTCTACCAGACCGAGTCTCTTCTCAGATCATCTTCTACCAGACCGAGTCTCTTCTCAGATCATCTTCTACCAGACCGAGTCTCTTCTCAGATCATCTTCTACCAGACCGAGTCTCTTCTCAGATCATCTTCTACCAGACCGAGTCTCTTCTCAGATCTTTTTCTACCAGATAGTCTCTTCTCAGATCATCTTCTGACAGACAGAGTCTCTTCTCAGATCATCTTCTGCCAGACCGAGTCTCTTCTCAGATCATCTCGTACCAGATCGAGCTCTTCTCAGATCATCTTCTACCAGACCGAGTTTCTTCTCAGAGCAACTTCTACCAGACCGAGTCTCTTCTCAGAGCAACTTCTACCAGACCGAGTCTCTTCTCAGATCATCTTCTACCAGACCGAGTCTCTTCTCAGATCATCTTCTACCAGACCGAGTATCTTCTCAGATCTTTTTCTACCAGATAGTCTCTTCTCAGATCATCTTCTGACAGACAGAGTCTCTTCTCAGATCATCTCGTACCAGATCGAGTCTCTTCTCAGATCATCTTCTACCAGACCGCGTTTCTTCTCAGATCATCTTCTGCCAGACCGATTCTCTTCTCAGATCATCTTCTACCAGATTGAGTCTCTTCTCAGATAATCTTCTACCAGACCGAGTCTCTTCTCAGACCATCTTCTACCAGACCGAGTCTCTTCTCAGAGCAACTTCTACCAGACCGAGTCTCTTCTCAGAGCAACTTCTACCAGACCGAGTCTCTTCTCAGATCATCTTCTACCAGACCGAGTCTCTTCTCAGATCATCTTCTACCAGACCGAGTCTCTTCTCAGATCTTTTTCTACCAGATAGTCTCTTCTCAGATCATCTTCTGACAGACAGAGTCTCTTCTCAGATCATCTTCTGCCAGACCGAGTCTCTTCTCAGATCATCTTCTACCAGACCGAGTCTCTTCTCAGATCATCTCGTACCAGATCGAGTCTCTTCTCAGATCATCTTCTACCAGACCGAGTCTCTTCTCAGTTCATCCTCTACCAGACCAAGTTTCTTCTCAGATCATCTTCTACCAGACCGAGTCTTTTCTCAGATAATCTTCTACCAGACCGAGTCTCTTCTCAGAGCAACTTCTACCAGACCGAGTCTCTTCTCAGATCATCTCGTACCAGATCGAGTCTCTTCTCAGATCATCTCTTACCAGACCGAGGTTCTTCTCAGATCTTCTACTAGACCGAGTCTCTTCTCAGATCATCTTCTGCCAGACTGATTTTTTTTTAACAACTGTTGCTTTTCACTTTGTGATTCATTAATCTTCACATGACCTCAAGGTGAATCAAACACATTAAAACATCACACATCAAGACCGTGCAACTGTAACTACTACTACTACTTCTACTGCTTTTGGCTGCTCCCGTTAGGGGGCGCCACAGCGGATCATCCGTTTCCATCTCTTCCTGTCCTCTGCATCTTCCTCTGTCACACCAGCCACCTGCATGTCCTCCTTCACCACATCCATAAACCTCCTCTTTAACCTTCCTCTTCTCCTCTTCCTTGGCAACTCCATATTCAGCATTACAACTGTAACAACCGCACAACTTTAACACAACATTTAAAAACAACACAGTATCAATTATGGTGTTATTTCTATTTTTGTAACATCACGTGCCACATAAAAATGGTAACACAATGATACTTGACTCTGCATGTGTCTGTGTGGGTGTGTGTGTGTGTGTGTGTGTCTGTGTGTGTGTGTAATTCGACGAATTAATCTCTCTTCGCTCCCAGATCTGATCCGTTGTAGTGAAAGTCAATCCACATCTCTGGCACGCACCCACTGTCTTCCCTCACCCCCCTCTGCTATCATCCACTCTCTCTATCATTCTCTCCCCTATGTTTCTCGTTGTCCCTTGCCCCTGTCTGCTCATTTACCACAGCAGTAATGATGTGGCCGCAATGTCTCTTTTTGCTTTCCTCTTCCACCCTTCATCTGCCCTCCATCCAGCACACACGTCCTGATCCATCTTCCCATTCCCATCTCTCTCTCTCACCGTCTTATTTGACCACCCACCATCTTCACGCCTTCCTCTTCCCTCACTCTTTCATCACGCTGACGCGAGAAAGTAATTCCCCTTATCTCCAAAAAGTCAGCTCTTTTGGGGAGTGAGAAAAATAAAACATCTGGAACAGTTTTTCACGCCTACACACATGAAGGCTATTTTGTACAAGCAGGGTTGGGTCAGCTTCCATCGAGGATAATGAGATTTCCCTACAACGCCAGCAATCTGCACTGCTCCCATCCCCCTTGCCATTTAGCCCCCACTCTCCCATCCACCCCATGCTCCATCCACGCGTGCCACCAGGGTCTACTTTATCATGTTGAAGCATAGAGGTTGAAAGCTAATTAGCGAGGCTCATATATCATATATATATTTAGCAGCTGATGAGTGTGTGACACACGAAACAGGCCTGTACTGCAATGTATTTAACTTTTTTTCCCTGTATCTGTATCGATATCCAGTGAGTTAAGTAAAATCTTTATGAGACAGTACAAGTCTGTTCATAAAGAACCCATGGCAGAGAAAAGGTAATAACAAATTTGATGTAACCATGGCAGCTTCGACAGGCCGGAAACGTGTGAACTAAGTAAAATATATTTGTTATCTCAACTACAAGACCTGGACATCAATGTTAAGAAAACAATTGCAAATTATTCTCAAACAATTGGCTAAAAATCACAATTGAAGCAAACAAAAAACAAATGGACTTTCTGGACATCTCAATGGACCTTAGGAACGGCACACATACAAGCCAAACATGAAGCCCAAAAACACGCTGCAGTATGTCCGTAGAGAAAGGTACCACCCACCCTCCATCTTGAAGAACATCCGAGAAAGCATTAATAGAAGACTCTCAAAATTATCATCTAGTGAGTCCATCTTCAATGAAGCTGCACCTCCATACCAAGATGCATTGCAAAAGAGTGGTTACAATTTTAAGCTTAAGTACAACCCACCATTACACACTGACTGCCAGCACATAAACAAACGTAGCAGAGGATGAAACATCAGCTGGTACAACCCACCCTACAGTGACACCGTGGACACAAACATCGGTAAACACTTTTTTGAACTTTTGGATAAGTGCTTTACCCCGGACCACCAACTGAGAAAGATATTCAACAAGAGCACCATCAACATTAGTTACAGCTGCGTGCCTAACATTCAACAAATAATATCGTCCCACAACACAAGAATCATCAACACACCAACGACACCTTCATCACAGCCGGACGCCCCCCCCCCCCAACTGCAACTGCCGTGTAAACAACTCACGCCCCCTCGAGGGAAAATGCTAGACAAAGGGAGGTATCTACCAAGGTACGGTGACGAGAGATGACAACGACAAAACAGAGACACGCGTGGGTCTAAAAGAGGGAAAATTCAAAAAGAGGTTTAATGCACACGTGTAGCTTCAGAAACAACCGTTTACAGAATGTCACATGTTTAAGTCCTTATACTTGCTCATTGGTGGACAGAAACATTAATTATTCAACCACCTGGAAAATCCTATCAAAGAACAAAACATATTCACCCAGTAGTAAAATGTGTAACCTAGTATGTCTAACTGACAATATTTTATCACCTGGAAACCACAAATGTCCACATTGAATAACAGCAATGAACTGGCCAGCAGTGCCAGCCCAGTCTCGCGGCAGTTTGTGAAATAGTCACGACTGATTCGTGTACATGTACACGAATTTTCATGACTTTCAAACTCGCTGAGGATCATGGGTAGGCTAACGTAGTTTCAATAGCCTTCCGCTATTGAAACTAACCCTAACCCTAACAGTTAATCACAACATTTTTTTTATATATAATTATTGGTAAAAAACAAGCAAACCATAAACAATACTGGGAATACAGGTCACCATTTTTCACATTTCCTTTTCCCACCCACCCTTCCACCCCACCCAACCCCTGCATGTCAACAAAAGCACACAATACAAAGAAAAAATATGTATATATGTATATAAAAGGGGAAGACACTGATAACCATTGTCTCCCCCCTAATAGCTAACATCAGAAACAACCACAGCAACAGCAAAAATAATAATAATAAATGAGTGAATTAGATAAGCAAAGACAAAGTTCAAAATACTTGAACATACATAAAACATACACAAAAAAAACAAGAAAAAAAAGGTATGGACAATTGGTAATACACCAAATCAACATGACAATCTGCCCCAAAACGCCGCCTGCACAGTCCAAGGTGTATGCACCCATACATTGTTATATTTGCACGCGTACCCACCAACATAAACACATGCCCAATGTACCTATATATATACATTATATGTATATGCATGCAAATGCATATCTCAGAACAGTACACCGTTGTCTACACCAAATCACACATCCACTGCTCTAGTCCAATGGGATAGAGCACATCGTTTCAAAGTGAGAGATAAGAGGCTGCCAGTGTTTGTAAAACTTTTCAACTGAGCCCCGGACAGCAAATTTGATCTTTGCCAATTTCAGAAATGACATTAAGTCCTGTAGCCAGGACATGTTTGAGGGGGGTGAGCGATTTTTCCATAGGAGGAGAATACGGCGACGGGCAATTAAAGAGGCAAAGGAGATTACATTAATTTGTTTAGCAGTCATTTTAACTCCCTCCTAAGGGACACCAAAGATGGCAATTTGAGGCGATGGGTCCAGATTCAATTCCAATTTCAATATAAGGTTAAAGAAGGACCTCCAGTATTCCGTCAAACTCAGATATGACCAGAACATATGAGTCAAGTCTGCTGGTGCTTGAGAGCATCTGTCACAAACATCAGAGAGGTTTGGGTAAATCTTTGATAATTTTGCTTTGCTAAAATTGATCCTATGAAGGACTTTGAATTGAATGAGACTAAGCCTCGCACAAGAAGAGGATGAGTGTATTGCACGTACTGCAGTGTCCCACTAATCATTGGACAGAGTGATACATAGTTCAGTCTACCAGCTTGTCTTGATCTTATGCAGAGCAGGGGGAGTCGTTGCTGATAAATGATTGTATATAAAAGAAATATGGCCTTTTGACAAGTCAGTAACTGCCAGAAGATGGTGAATGCCTGAGGCCGGCAGAGCTTGTGGAAATGCTGGGGTGCTGGATTTGGCAAAGTTGCGAATTTGAAAATACCTGAACAGACCAGAATGTTCAAGTTTGAATGTGGAACGTAATTATGCAAAGCTAGCAAACAGGCCATCAGCATAAAGATCACCCAGGCAGGATAGGCCTTGCCCGCACCAGACGGCAAATCTCGAATCAATCTTGGCTGGTTGAAAGAGTTGATTGTTGCAGATAGGTGTAGCTAGGGGCAGAGAAGTCCAGCTGAACTGTTGCCTAATTTGTTGCCAGATTTTCAAAGTGGTAATTACCATGGGATTACAGGAGTGCGGTTTAGGCTTAAATGGAAGACTGCTACACACCAATGCTTTTAGGGATGAAGAATGACAAGAGTTAGGTTCTAACTGAATCCAATTATCATCAGTGTCTGAGATCCAGAGTGCAATTTTATGCATGTTAGTAATTTAATTGAAAATGTGGTATACCGAGTCCCCCCTGTAACCTCCCTCTCTGGAGCAAAGATTTATGAATTCGTGGGATTTTACACCCCCCCTCCCCCATATAAAATTTGAAATTATTGAATGCAATTGACAAAAGAAATGTTTAGGTAAAAAAATAGGTAGGCATTGAAATAAGTATCTAGGGAGCACGTTCATTTTAATGGATTGTACTCTACCTGCTAGGGAGAGGGGTAGGCTGTTCCATCTCTGCAGATCAGTTTTCACCTTTGCTGTTAGAGCCGTAAGATTTTCCTCACAAAGAGAGTGGATGGAAGTTGTAATATTTATTCCTAGGTATTTAAGCCTGGTGCTAGATAATCTGAAGGGAATATCAGACTGGGGTATTTCCTGGGCCAATTGATTAATAGGAAAGCATTCACTTTTCTGTATATTTAGTTTGTACCCAGAGAAGTTACTAAAGGATTGGAGAGTGGCTAAAATATCTGGAATGGAACTTATTGGATCAGAAACGTGAAGGAGTAGGTCATCTGCATACAAGGATACTTTGTGCTCGGCATCACCTCTTTTGATACCTGAAAACAACTTATCAGTCTTAAGAGCAATTGATAGAGGTTCAATAACAATGACAAAAAGGAGCGGGGAAATTGGGTATCCTTGACGTGTCCTGCGTGAGAGGGGAAAGAATTGTGATCGCTGATTGTTGGTACATACGCAGGCCTGTGGGGAAGCATACAGTAAGTGTATCCAGGATGTGAATTTCTCTCCGAACCCAAATTGCTTTAATGTGAAGAACAGATGGCTCCACTCAACTCGATCAAAAGCTTTTTCTGCATCGAAAGATATAACCACCTCAGGATTAGACAGAGGGGCTGGGGAGTGAATGATGTTAAGAAGTCTCCGTACATTTGCGAAGGAGTGACGATTTTTAATAAATCCTGTTTGGTCAATTGAAATTATAGAGGGCAAAATAGTCTTGATTCTAGCTGCAAGGACTTAAGCAAGTAACTTTTCGTCAACATGAAGAAGCGAAATAGGTCGATAAGAAGAGCATAAATTGGGATATTTGTCCTTTTTAAGGATCAGTGAAATAGAGGCTTGGGTAAGTGTTGGTGGTAGTGTGCCTTTTTGGAGAGAGTCCTCGAACATCTCCAAAAGCAAAGGTGCCAACTGATTGGAAAACTTCTTATAGAATTCAGCAGGATAGCCGTCCAGTCCCGGGGATTTCCCACTTTGCATTGACTTGATAGCATCCATTATTTCATTTAGATTTAGAGGTGTCTCCAGGTTTTTGTGTTGTTTGAGTGTTAATTTAGTAATATTGAGCCCATTAAAGAAATTTAACATGTCAGTATCATCAGGTGATTCAGATTTGTATAGATCAGAATAATAGGCTCTGAAAGTCTCATTAATTTCAGAGGGGTTAAATGTCAGTGAACCTGAGTTATTGGTTATTTGAGAATTTTGCTGTGAGGCCATCCTTCCCTTCAACCAATGTGCAAGAAGGCACCCTGCCTTATCCCCATGTTCGTACAATGTTCCCTGAGCCTTAAGCAGCATATTCTCTGCATCCTTTGTGGACAAAAGATTGGATTCAGTTTGGAGAGCAAGTCTCTCCTTGAACAGTTCAGGAGATGGTGAAATGGAACATCGGCGGTCTAGATCAGCTATTGCCTCTGTAAGCTCACGTTATCGTCTCTTTCATACCTTATTTTGGTGAGCGGTATATGAAATTATCTCACCCCTAAGGAATGCCTTAAGGGTTTCCCATAGTAAAGATGGACTGGTATCATCAGTTTTGTTAGTCTCCACAAAGAAGTCAATAGACTGGGTGATAAGATTACAAAATTTAGCGTCAGACAGAAACGTGGAATCCAATCTCCAGAAGTGACTCTCTCTATGATGGTTTTCAAGGCTCAAGTCCAGTATCACAGAGGAGTGGTCAGAATTAACTATAGAGGAGTATTCAACTGAGGTTACTGCAGGAAGAAGCATCTTATCTATAAAAAAATAATCTATACGGGAGTAAGAACTATGGACATGTGAATGAAAAGAATAGTGCCTATCTGTCGGATGAGAGAATCTCCATGGGTCGACACAGTCGCACTGATCCATAAAGGTGACCAGCGCTTGCGACATCTTGGACGGTGTAGCTGTTCTCGAGCTAGATCTGTCTAGACTGGGATCCATCACACAATTAAGGTCTCCTCCAATTATTAGCTTGTGAGTGTGTAAACCGGGAAGCGACGATATAAATTTCTTCACAAAGTCTACATCATCCCAATTTGGGGCGTACACAAGAGACAAGAACAACCGGAGTTTGATAAAGGGAGCCAGTTACTATAATATATCGCCCGTTAGAGTCACAGATAATGTTAGAGGGAATAAAATTTACTTTTTATTAATCAAGATGGCTGCGCCTCTCGTTTTAAGGTTGAATGTAGAGTGAAAAATATGGCCTACCCAGGGTCTGCTGAGGCGTTGGTGGTCTATTGTACGCAAGTGGGTTTCTTGTAAGAATGTGATGTCTGCTTTTAAATGTTCCAGGTGAGAAAATACTGTAGCGAATTCCGGTTACAATACTCTAGCACGCTTCACAGGTCCATTCAGGCCCCCTACGTTCCACGAGATAGTTTTGATGGAGCCTGTCACTCTCACCGAACTGCTTGGGTTATTCGTCATAACAATCTCTGAAGGTCAAATGATAATGGGATACGGTGACTTGGTTCAGTTGAAAAGTCGTCAGGCATACGTGCAAACCCAGTAAGGTACTGCAGCAAGAAGAGTGACAGACACGTGCCAATCCGAATGCAAAAACAGGTAATGGGCACAAAAAGGGGGGGGATAACAAAAAACAAGCAAAACAAAAACATACCCCCCCATACGAGCCGGCCCTCCCCCCCTGTACCTATGCTCATCTTCCCACCTATGATGAGCTGCATGCAAAACTATTTATTAACTTCCGGAATAACTAAATGAAAGCACTATCCTTCTTGTTCCTCTATCCTTAAAACAGAGAGCACTGCCGAGCTTGCATATGTAGGTACTGTAAACACACACCAACAGGTTTAGAAGTCAAACAGGAACAGAGCAGAGTAGCACAAAAACGCCAGGAAAAATATAACCTAGTATATGTATGCATACGTGTGCACATCCACATCTACATACCCATACATACATATGCACATGCAACTATACACACACACACGCGCGCACACACACACACACACGTATGCACACGCTTAATCGCACACGCAAACACACACACACTCCACACCATTACCTTGAAGGGTCAAAGCCGTTTAAGAAGCAGGTTCTGGGTTTGAGATGACTGCGGTTTGAAAAAAGAAAAGTCCGAAGTACACTTCTATGTTCAATGGGTGGCGTAGTTGTCCGAAGAGACACCGTGTTTCATGGACTTGGTTTGAGGAAGCCGATATCATGGCGATCGCGGCAGTGGTGGAAAAAGTCCAGTTGTAGTGTCCGGAAGTAATGTTTAGTCCACATGTCCATATTCCAACGGCAGAGGTCCACAGTCCACAATCAAACGCTGGTGTTATAACGAGGAACTTCCGTCGGGTGGGAATAATGACGTTTCAAGAAAGAGCCGAGGTGCCCGGTAGCCAATCAACCGCCCACCGTGACACCTGGGGGGAGTATTTCACTGTGTATATAACGGGTGCCTGGCCCGGGCCGAGGAGCAAAGCCTCCGCGGTACTTCACTGGTGCCTGGCCCGGGCCGAGGAGCAAAGCCTCCAGTTGTCGTTTTTTTAATTATAGTTGACATATTAGCACAACATTTTGTTTAGTATGAGATATATCTGGAGTGGCATCACAGAATAATAAATCGAATCTTCCCTTTATGATTGTTTTCAAAGCCTTTTTGCCGCATAGTTCGATGAATTCGTTTGTATGTCTGAACTGAGATAATGAGTCAGTCTAGTGCCTTTCTTTTTGTCCCTAATTTTTTGCAGGTGGTCAGTGAATCATAATGAGACAATATCAAAAATCAGGAGTCCAAAAGTAGTAAGCATGAGCAAGAGCTCCCTCTGAGCGACGCAACAATCTAGCAAGGAGTGTAGCTCCTGGCGTGGCTTAAAAAGCCATGGCTGACGAGGAGAGTGGCAGCAGGTGTGGTAGAGCAGGAGCTGATAGTTGGCTGTCTCACATGTCATCAACCAGGGGACAGGGCAGAAGGGAAAACCTGGCCTGGAGTGCACGGAGCAGCACATGAAAGCCATGTTGCAGGCTAGTTCGGCCGGACTGTGACAGTACCCCCTCTCCTACAGACGCCACCAGGCGTCCCAGCCACGATCTCAGGGTGCGGTCCACAATGAACCTGGCAGGAACCCAGTAGCGCTCCTCTGGGCCGTAGCCCTCCCAGTCGACAAGGTACTGGAATCCCCTGTCTCGCCGCCGGGCCTTCAGGAGCCTTCTCACCGAAAACACCTCGCCACCAGCAACAACCCTGGGAGGGGGAGGGGACTCAAGACAAGGGGTTTAATTTGAGAAACATGGAACGTAGGATTAATATGACGCATGGTCAGAGGCAAGGCAAGTTGGACAGAACAGGGGTTGATTACCCTAGAGATGGTGAATGGTCCGATGAATCTGGCATTCAGCTTGCGGCATGGGGACTTGAGAGGTAGATCGCATGAAGACAGCATTACTCTGGCCTACCATGTACACTGGAGCTGCAGAGCAATGCCGATCCGCCTGTTTCTTGAAGGCATCTATCGAACGCAATAGCTGGGTCCTGTCCCGAGACCAGGTTCTCTTGCAGTGGCGCACAAAGGCCTGAGCTGAGGGAACTGAAACCCCCTCCTCTTGAGAGGGGAGGTTGGTAGCCCAGACAACAGCGGGAGAAGCCAGTAGCAGAGGTGGGCATACTCCACCCAGGGAAGCGTCTTGCTCCAAGATGTAGGGTCCTGGGATGTCATGCACCTGAGAGCCACCTCCAGCTTCTGGCTTGCCCGCTTAGTCTGTCCATTTGTCTGGGAATGGAACCCTGAAGACAAGCTAGGAGAGGCACCGATTAGTTTGCAGAAGGCCTTCCAGCTCTGAGCAGAGAACTGTGGTCCACGATCAGACACAATGTTACAGGGGAGACCATGCAGATGGAAAACATGAAGTACCAACAATTCAGCAGTTTGCTTGGCAGAGGGTAATTGATGTAAGGGGATGAAATGAGCAGCTTTAGAGAAGCGAACCACCACAGTCAATATGCATGTGTTGCCATCCGACATTGGGAGCCCCGTTACAAAATCCATGGCAATGTGTGACCAGGGGTGGTGAGGAACGGGGAGGGGCCTTAGGAGACCTGCCACCTGACTTGTTGCTAGTGCAGACATCACAGGCTGCCACAAATGTCTGGATAGCCCTCTTCATGGATGGCCACCAAAAGTGCTGCTTGATCAAAGCCATGGTTCGGGTTGCCCCAGGGTGGCAGGCGATACTGTAGCTGTGGCCCCATTTCAACACCTGGGGGCGAACTGAGAGGGACACAAAGAGGCAGTTAGCTGGATCATTACCTGGTCTGGGTTCCTGACCCCGGGTCTCCTGGACCAGGGCCTCAATCCTCAGAAGCGTTGCTCCCACCAGGCGTCGAGGAGGGAGGATAGTCTCCGGGGGGTGTGGGTCCTGAGCTGAAGAAAATTGCCTTGAGAGGGTATCTGGTTTGGCATTTCTAGATACAGGGCGATATGAGAGAGAAAAATTAAAACGTGAAATAAAGAGTGACCATCTGGCTTGTCGAGCATTTAGCCGCCCGGAGGTATTCCAGATTCTTGTGGTCTGTCCACACAAGAAAAGGAGGGTCAGCCCCCTCCAGCAAATGCCTCCACTCCTCCAGAGCCAGTTTGACTGCCAGCAGCTCCCGGTCACCTATGTCATAATTCCTCTCTGCTGGAGAGAGAAGTAAGAGCATGGGTGCAGTTTATTATCAATAGCTGATCTCTGTGACAGGATGGCCCCTACTCCCGAGGCATCAACTTCAATGACAAACTGGCGAGAAGGGTCAGGGATGGTGAGTATCGGGGCGGAGGTGAATCTGTGCTTGAGATCAGCAAAGGCTCTCTCTGCTCCTTTATTCCAATGGAAAGGGGCCTTAGTTGAGGTGAGTGCGGTGAGCGGGCCAGCCACGGAACTGTAGTCCCTGATAAACCACCTGTAAAAGTTCGCAAACCCCAGGAACTGCTGGAGTGCCCGCCTCGAGGGAGGGGTGGGCCAGTCAAGCGCTGCCTTCAGTTTCAAGGGGTCCATCTCGATCTGGGAGGGAGAGATAATAAAGCCCAAAAAGGATACAGAGTCCTTGTGAAATTCACATTTTTCTGCTTTGACAAAAAGTGTGTTCTCCAGCAGCTGCTGGAGAACCTGCCTGACATGGAGTCTGTGAGCCTCAAGAGAGTGAGAAAAAATTGAAATATCATCAAGATACACAAAAGCAAAAACATTCCAGAAATCTCGTAGAACATCATTGACCAGGGCTTGGAACACAGCTGGAGCATTGGTCAAACCGAATGGGACCACAAGATATTCATAGTGGCCTGTAGGGGTGTTGAAGGCAGTTTTCCATTCACCCCCCCCCCCCGATCGTCACAAGATGGTAGGCATTTCTAAGGTCGAGCTTAGTGAAAAAACAGGCTCCCTGGAGCAACTCAAAAGCAGTTGACATAAGAGGTAAAGGATACCGATTCTTGACGGTGATGTCATTTAAGGCCCTGTAATCGATACAGGGCCGCAGAGATCCATCCTTCTTCCCCACGAAAAAGAACCCAGCACCTGCAGGAGATGAGGATGGCCGGATGATTCCAGCGGCTAGGGAGTCTGAAATATACTTGTTCATGACTTCTCTCTCTCTGAGGGAATAGAGTCTGCCCTTAGGTGGAGAGGTACCAGGGAGAAGCTCTATGGTGTAGTCATATGGCCTATGAGGGGGTAGAGCGACAGCACGAGATTTACTGAACACAGGCTTGAGGTCCACATACTCCTGGGGCACATAAGATAAGTTAGGGAACTCCTCAATGTCTGGGGAGGGAGAGACAGGCGTGAAGGCAGACTTGAGGACAAACAAAAGGGGCTCCACCCTAAAATGGTGTGATCTGACCAGTTAACATTGGGATTATGTATGGACAGCCAGGGGAGTCAAAGAACAATTGGAACATGGGGCCTCTGTATGACGTGGAAGAATATCACTTCAGAGGGGTTACCTGAAATTCGTAGTGAGACAGGAGCTGTTCTTTGGGTGACCGAGCTCAAACAGCTGCCATCAAGGGTCTGAAAAGTGATGGGTTGATCAAGAACTACAAGAGGAATTCCAAGGTTTTTAGCAGTAGCGGAGCATATCAAGTTCCTGTCTGCACCTGAGTCAATGAGGGCATGAAGAGCATGAGACTGGTTTCCATGAAAAAGCACAACTGGCAAATAGGAACGCTGGATAGGGGAGTGATTCTGGACCGTACCCACCAGGCTCCCCAATCTCACTGGTGGGCCCCTCCTTTTAAAGGGCGTGACTGGCAAAAATTACCCACCTTCCCACAATAGAAGCATGCCTTCATGTCCCGTCGGCGTTCCTCAGGGGTGACTTGAGCTCGATCCACCTGCATGGGTTCGGGAAGTGGGGCATTGGGCAACAGACCCAGCCTGGGGGGGGGGGGTTGGGTCTTTTCCCGCATGCTCTGCCTGATGCGGGCATCGATCCTACCAGCCAAGTCCATTAGACCAGACAGATTAGTGGGTAGTTCTCTTGACACCAATTCGTCTTTGACGGAATCAGATAAACCATTCACAAAAGCATCAAACAGTGAGTCATCATTCCAGCCGTGGCTGGAATGATGACTCACTGTTCGCCATGGCTGACGAGGAGAGTGGCAGCAGGTGTGGTAGAGCAGGAGCTGACAGATGGCTGTCCCACATGGCATCAACCAGGAGACAGGGCAGAAGGGAAAACCTGGCCTGGAGTGCACGGAGCAGCACATGCACGCCATGTTGCAGGCTAGTTCGGCCGGACTGTGACAGTATGCTCTCCAGGAGAGCTCGGTTTTTCTCCTATTCTGACTGTAGCTGTTTGTTCAACTGATAGTCAGTGCTACTTTCACCCATTACGGAGTGTTGCAACTCTTTCCACTTAAAGTAGCATTCTCTGTGTGCCTTAGTAGTCTCATGGTTTGGGAATTTATTATATACTGCTCAAAAAAATAAAGGGAACACCTAAAAACACAATATAGACCTCGATGAATGAAATATGTCAGCTGAAAATCTTTATTTATTAGACAGAGGAATGTGTTTAGAGCAAAATAACCTAAGAATGATCAATGGAAATCAAAATCATTAGCCCATTAAGGTCTGGATTCAGAATCATACTCAAAATCAAAGTGGAAAATGAGAACATAGGCTGATCCAACTTCTGTGGAAATTCTTCAAGACGATTCAAAACGAGGCTCAGTAGTGTGTGCGGCCTCCATATGCCTGTATGCACTCCCTACAACGTCTGGGCATGCTCCTGATGAGACGACGGATGGTCTCCTGAGGGATCCCCTCCCAGACCTGGATCAGGGCATCGGTCAACTCCTGGACAGTCTGTGGTGCGACATGGCGTTGGCGGATGGTACGAGACATGATGTCCCAGAGGTGCTCGATTGGATTCAGGTCTGGGGAACGTGCAGGCCAGTCCATAGCATCAATGCCCTCGACATACAGGAACTGCTGACACACTCTGGCCACATGAGGACGAGCATTGTCATGCATGAGCAGGAACCCAGGGCCCACTGCACCAGCATATGGTCTGACAATGGGTCTGAGGATCTCATCCCGGTACCTAATGGCAGTCATGGTACCTCTGGCTAGCACGTAGAGGTCTGTGCGGCCCTCCAAGGATATGCCTCCCCAGACCATCACTGACCCACCGCCAAACCGGTCATGCTGGAGGATGTTGCAGGCAGCAGAACGTTCTCCACAGCGTCTCCAGACTCTCTCACGTCTGTCACATGTGTTCAGTGTGAACCTGCTCTCATCTGTGAAGAGCACAGGGCGCCAATGGCGAATCTGCCAACCAAGATGTTCTCTGGCAAAGGTCAATCGGGCTGCACGGTGTTGGGCTGTGAGCACAGGCCCCAATTGTGGACGTCGGGCCCTCATACCATCCTCATGCATTCTGTTTCTCACTGTTTGAGCAGAAACCTGCACATTAGTGGCCTGTTGAAGGTCGTTTTGTAGGGCTCCGGCAGTGCTCCTCCTGTTCCTCCTTGCACAAAGGACCAGATAGCGGTCCTGCTGCGGGGTTGTTGTCCTCCTGCGGCCCCCTCCACGTCTCCTGGTGTACTGGCCTGTCTCCTGGTACCTCCTCCATGCTCTGGACACTGTGCTGGGAGACACATCAAATCCTCTTGCCACAGCACGCATTGAAGTGCCATCCTGGATGAGCTGCACTACCTGAGCAACTTCTGTAGGTTGCAGATACCGCCTCATGCCACCTCTAGTGGTGAGGGCACTAGCAAAATGAAAAACTAACCAAAGATCGGCCAGAAAAGATGAGGACAGGCAAATGGTCTGTGGCTACCACCTGCAAATCCATTCCTTTTATAGGGGTTGTCTTGCAAATTGTCTAATTTCCACCTGGTGGAAATTAGACAATTTACCAACAGGTGAAATTGATTCACAAATCAGTGTTGCTTCCTAACTGGACAGGTTGATATCTCAAAAATGTGATTGACTTGGAGCTACATTGCATTGCTTATGTGTTCCCTTTATTTTTTGAGCAGTGTACATACTACGCCACGTCACACAAGACATTTCATACCGATGTCGACTGTTTAGTGCACTATGGGATGGGCATTTTTTTGTTCAGATGAAAAACGGACACATGTGATGCAATATACAGCATCAGTGCTTTGGCCGTATATTAGCCAGTCTCTTTTGACTCTCTCTCTCTGTCCTCTGATGCCTTTGTAAACAACAGGTAGTCAGGGAATGACTTTCCCACACAGTCCTTGGGCAATTTTGGTGTAACTCTTGCGGCCAGTTTCTTGACAGTTGCCTCCCTGTCCTTACTTGTTATTTTTTCTGGCCACAAATCTGGGTCATGCACTGCCTCGCTTTCTCCCTCACTGAGTGTCGAAGGTCCTGACTCTAGAAGTAGGATAGGAGTGGAAAATAGAGAACATAAACTACTACTGAACTACATTACCTCACCAATGTTATAACGATCAGTTAAGAGGGCATTGTGTGTTTTGCAAAAAGGAGTTGATCTTGGGAAGGGGAACTATGACTTAATAAAAACAATATGTACATTTCTGTTGTCTGTTATAGTAATGCTCCTTCAATACATGTGCTTAACTCCTGTCTGACCCTCTTCTTCTATTTGTTCACCTTCTGTGCTTCTCTCACTTTCTGCCTGCTCATCCCGTCACTGCTGCTTTCTGTGCTCTCTCTTGCCCTCTCCTCCTCACTTGACTGTCTGCTGCTGTCTGTCTCTCACCTCTTCGACACTCCCTTCTGAGGTTTCTGAGGAAGGTCCTGGCTCTAGAAGCAGGACAGTTTATTACAGGCCAGCTTATTACAGTCTGGTGAAGGAAGGGGACATTACTTTATACAAGTTGCCCAAGTTATTGTAAATCAGCCAGAAATAATGGGTTAAAGAAAAAGAAACTTATTTAAAAACTATATGTTATAAATATTAATTTGTTTTAAGTTCATGTTTTATTTTATTTCATATTATAGTTATGATTTATTACTTCGTTAAAATCGGTTACCTCTATCGGCTCCATTCTTCCCTGCCTCGATTGGTCGAGTCTAGGATAGAGGGCGTGTCCGTGTGAATAGAGAAGGGGGGCGGGGACATATGAGACGAGAGCGTGGACGCTGCGAGCAGCTTGTCAAGCCATAGTTTTGTTTTTTTGTTTTTTCAATATCAAGCCATAGTTGCTTCGCAACGTGTGTGAGCTTGGTAAGAGAATAAAAAGAAACGTTGAGAGATGAAAACATAACACTTTTCAAGTGACTAATTGACTGAATCGGTTTTGCAGCACGAACCACGGGCTGTGAAGAGTGCCGGTTTAACGAGGTTATCGCATCCCACGTGTCTTGGTAAACTAGCCTAGCAATCGGGCTATTCGGCTAATCGCCATACGCTAGCAATAAGGCTGTTAATGTAGCATTGTGTTGTTAGCATGTGAATGTTATACATCCTGATGTGAAATGTTTGTAAATTGTTCATGTATATTAAATACATGCTGTAGAACTAAATAATTCCAGTATTTGGGATTAATTTAGAATATATTTTAGAATCTATTATTTCACCAATGTAATACACTCAGTATTATTTTGAATGTTGATTGTTGAATGTTGTACAGCATAGATAAGGTAAATTTAAGAAACTGTGCTGTTATAAGACAGTATTTATTTTATTTTATTGCATTATGTGCCATTCTGTTCATTATGCGACCACTGGAGTATGCTTCATTATTTGCTTTCAAGATTTTCATTGTCGGTCCATTTGCGCCGTCTAGTGGCAGAAAGTAGGAACTGTGTACAATAGGAAAACGTTCCCATGATCCTCCATGACGGAGCTCAGTTCATTCAGTAGAAAGTTGGGAAAGTGTTCAGTCATAACGTGGTCCTGTTAGACATCGTCGATCATCATACATCTTGTACCTACACGTTGCATTGTTGGTATGTATCTTGTTGTTGATTTAGATATGCATCTGATTATTCTTGGTAAACGTTATTATCCCTTCATTTTGATGTTTCAGACTGTTAAAATAGACATGTTGTCTGGCTGTAGCTTTCGTTGCTAGCAAGCAAGCTAGCTCACGTGACGTCATCTCATGGTAATTTCATAGTTCACTAAAAACGGAGGATGATACAGATAAATAGCTATGTTTATATACATAATTCATGTACAATTCATAAAGTCATAAGTTGCAATTCATAAATAAGAGTTAATAGGTTAAAAGGAGAAAGGCTATGTCATTCATAATAGTTTATTTCATGTAGATTCATTTACAAGTATTTACAGTTGTATTTACAATTTGCATTCTATGTATTCATACAGTTTCACCTGATCCTGTCTATCATTAAACCTGTGGAATCAAGAAGTTTCTTCAGAGTCTTTGACAGAGGGAATTGAGTTTAGCTGGCTGCCAAGCTATGATCTGGGGGCAGCACAGTGAAACAACAGCTTCTCATCGGGCAAGATCACGAGGTCCAAGCTGTTAACAGACACAACATACACCATCACACGCAATCAGTGGACGATCTTCTCATCAGGTAACCTCTACCCAACGACGCCATGGAAGAGACTTCCTTAAAGACACGCTCCGAGGCTTCAATAACATCTAGTTCATCCAGCGTTGCTGTAGCCAAGGCCAGAGCCAAGGCGGAAGGAGCAAAGACTCGCCTTGCATTCGCTGAAAAAGAAAAGGAATTAAAGTTAGAAAAAGCACGGCTAGAAGCATCAAAGGCAGAGCTAGAAGCATCAATGGACTTACTTAGTTGTAAAAAGGAGATAGCCGCAGCTGAGGCAGAAGTGGAGGCATTAGAAAATGCCTTGGATGCAAAGAGTGACAAACGCAGCAAACTAGGTCCAGATCCCACTCCTATTGAGACTGCACAACGCACTAAACAATATCTCATTGATCAAAGAAAAAAGAGCACAGAATGTCTGGATGATGGTGATGATGTCATGATTGACATCCAAACAACAAAAGTGGACAAAGATAGAAGTCACAGTAATCCATTCTACAATTTGAACCCAGAGTCAGTCCCATTCTATCCAGCCCAAAGCACACCAGCTATTGACTTTCCACTCAAACAGGAGACACCTAAGTCACACCTGGATGGCTACAGACACATAGCTCCTCCCCCACAGACTCTCACACGTCTCCATGACAACGTGCCTTATCCTAAGTCTAACCCCCCACATCTGAGCCACAGTGAGTCAGACATTAAAGACTTTGTCAGATACATGACTCGTCGTGAGCTAGTCATAGCAGGCCTAGTTCAATTCAATGACAAGCCACAAAACTACAGAGCTTGGAAGCGCTCTTTTGAAAATGCCACTGTAGGTTTAGATTTGTCACCAAGCGAAGAAATGGATCTGCTTCTCAAATGGCTAATGTAGATAAATGTAATGGTGTGATGTTTAATAATGATGATTACAATGTATTAATTGGAATAAGGGATATAAGGATATATTAATCATTGGGAAAGCATATGCATGAGGAACAGGGCTTGTTACAAGGACATGAGGGGCTATAGTGGCAGTGGAAAAGTACTGAGTATGTTAGCAGACAGAGGCATGCAGAGTAAATTATAGGAAGAGAAGTGGGGGGCAATAAAAGGATAGGATGTCCCAAGAAGGAGAGTGTGTCTATCTCCATGGAAGGGGTGAGGGTCGCTGACCTTAGATAAGGTTAACGGCTCTGAATAGGAAAGGGAACAATAAGGGTGTTGTGGTCAAGGGGGAGTAGAGACAAGATGTGCTGTGATTTGTGGTTTCAGAAATAGGAACAGGATTTTACGATGGCAGCTGCAACAAGGAGGTCACAGCAGATGTAGAAGAAGATTACCTGGAGTCCGGATTTCAGGGAGGCGGAAATGGAGTCAGATGAACGGACCAATCACAAAGAAGACCACACATTCATGTTCAGTCAACACTTTGTATAGTATAAAGACTGGGTCAGGGAAAGGAGAGACAGTCAGACTTCGTGAACTGACACAATCTGTTGTTTGTCAGGGATAGGAAGATCTAGACCCAGAGCTCTGTATGCTTTATCCATTTACTGCTAAATAAAACGGATGGTTTTGAGACCGAACATCTTCTCCTATTGCTTTATCAACAAACACGCAGGACTACGCTCTCACATAGATGAAGACATATTAACAAACCAGAAGCAGGCTTGGCCATGGCATGGGGTAGACTTGAGCAATGTTATGGCTCAGCAGATGCCCTCGAAGAGGCTCTGTTTAAACGTCTTGATAGCTTTCCAAGATAACAAACAGACTATCCAAAGTTAACAAAATTAAGTGATATGCTTATGGAACTCCAGTCAGCGAAGGATGAAGGAGACCTTCATGGACTCTCTTTTCTTGACACAGCAAGGGGTGTCAATCCTATAGTACAGAAGCTTCCATTTAGCCTGCAGGAAAAATGGGCCTCCGACAGTGCCTATTACAAGCATACACATGGTGGGTGCTTTCCACCATTCAGTCACTTTGTGACCTTTGTTCACCAGCAGGATAGTGTCAAAAACGATCCCAGCTTCAAGTTCACTGCAGACACGACACAGAAACCAGAGAAAGTAGCCTGGAATCTAAACAAACGTCGAGAAGTGTCTGCACACAAAACAGAGGTATCCCCTCAAACCAGCTCCGATAGTGAAAGACCCTCAAAAGCAGACGGCGGTAACAAACTATGTCTTATACACAAAAAACCACACCCTCTCTGGAAATGCTGCGCCTTTAGAGAGAAGCCCATCGAAGAACGTAAAGCATTCTTGAAAGAAAACAGGGTGTGCTTCAGATGTTGCGCCAGCACTACGCACATCGCAAAGAACTGTAAATTTAAAGCTCCATGCAACGAGTGCAAAAGTGACTATCATCACACAGCGCTCCACAATGGCCCCGCCCGCTCTACCAAAGAAAAGGACCCTGGTTCAGACCACGGTGGGGAGGATGTCACATCCACACCCAACGTCTCCGCTGACTGTATACAGGTCGAGTCAGCACCCAGCGTCACCTCCGAATGCACACAAGTCTGTGGCGGAGAACAAGCAGAGCGCTCTTGCTCCAAAATATGTCTTGCAAAAGTCTATCCGGCCAGGCACAGAGACAAAGCAGTGAAAGCATACGTAATACTAGATGAGCAAAGCAATAGATCATTGGCCTGGTCACAGCTCTTTGATATATTCAATGACCAAAGTCCAAGCGCTCCTTACTCCTTGAGAACATGCGCTGGAGTGAAGGAGACAATCGGAAGGAGAGCCAGCGGATACAAAGTGGAATCTCTCGATGGAAAAATCAGCATTCCATTGCCCAGCCTCATCGAATGCAACAAGATCCCAAACAATAGGGATGAGATCCCAACACCAAACGTCACCCTTCACCATCCTCACTTAAAGTCCATCTCACACCTTATCCCAGAGCTTGACTCGGACGCCCCAATCCTTCTTCTGCTCGGACAGGACAGTATCAGAGTTCATAAAGTCCGCAAGCAAGTCAATGGCCCACATGATCTACCCTACGCCCAGAAACTCGATCTGGGGTGGGTTGTTATCGGCAACGTGTGTCTGGGCACTGTCCACACGCCACTCAAATGAGTGCGTTCCACACCTACATCGGAGACAGAGCGCCCTACCTTATTCCAGCCCTGTCCCAATGTGTTCAACGTCAGAGAGAGATACAGTGACACTCTGACTCATGATTGTCCTACAGCATGTCCCAAAGGAAAACTTACCTGCGAAACTGACCACGTAGGATGCACCGTCTTCGGACAAACCAAGGACGACAACCAGGTTGCTCCATCAATCCAAGACGTGTCTTTCCTGAAAATAATGAATGAAAATCTGAGAAAAGATGAAAACAACAGTTGGGTAGCTCCCTTACCTTTCCAGAGCCCACGTAAGCGGCTCCCCAACAACAGATCTGAGGCTCTGAGCCGTCTCATGTCCCTCAAGCGCAACCTTGAGAAGAAACCTGAAATGAAAGAACATTTTCTTGTCTTCATGAATAAGATACTTCAAAATGGTCATGCTGAACTTGCTCCTCCTCTCAGCGAGGAAAAAGAGAGGTGGTACTTACCGATGTTTGGTGTGTATCATCCAAAGAAGCCAAATAAGATCAGAGTCGTCTTTGACTCCAGTGCACCCTATGATGGCGTGTCACTCAACGACGTGTTGTTAACCGGCCCCGACATGAACAACACACTTCTGGGCGTACTCATGCGCTACAGAAAGGAGGCAGTCGCCTTCTCCGCTGACATCGAACAGATGTTTTACTCATTCCTCGTGAGAGAAGAAGATCGAAACTTCTTACGCTTCCTATGGTTACAAGACAATGACCTCTCCAAGGACATTCAGGAGTTCAGGATGAAGGTGCATGTTTTTGGCAACAGCCCATCCCCATCGGTAGCCATATATGGACTACACCAGTCGGTTCTGGAGAGCGAGCTGTGCACCGATCCAGATGTCAGACACTTTGTAACACGCAACTTCTATATAGACGATGGTCTGACATCCGTCCCAACAGTCGACGCAGCCGTCAGCCTGCTTAAAAGGACACAAGCCACGCTCGCCAAATCCAATCTAAGGTTGCACAAAATAGCGGCCAACAACAAAGAGGTCATGGAGGCATTCCCGGCCAACGATCGTGAAACTGACCTGAAGGACCTGGACTTTGACGCAGAGAGCCTGCCAGCACAGCGCAGTCTCGGGCTCAATTGGGACCTTCAGAAGGACAGTTTCCACTTCAAAGTCTCAGAAGAAGCAAAGCCCTATACACGACGCGGTGTTCGGTCAACCACCAACAGCCTTTATGATCCTCTGGGCTTTGTAGCACCTGTCACTGTACACGGAAAATCTATCCTTCGAGAGCTCACCACAGAGAACAGTGACTGGGACGCTCCACTACCCCAAGAAATGGAGGAGACATGGACATCCTGGAGATCATCCTTGGAAGACCTGTCCAGTCTCTCGATTCACAGATCATACACAAACCTTTCTCCGTCACAAGCTGTTCAGAGAGAACTGTGTGTTTTCTCAGACGCATCCACGAAAGCCATTGCCGCCGTGGCTTATCTAAAAGTTACAGACAATGGCGGCACAAACCAGGTCGGCTTCGTCATGGCTAAGGCCAAACTGACTCCACGCCCCGACCACACTATCCCAAGACTAGAACTCTGTGCAGCCGTGCTGGCAGTAGAGTTAGCAGACCTCATCTCAACGGAGATAGATCTTCAGATCGACACTACAACCTTCTACACAGACAGCAAGGTGGTCCTGGGATACATCACCAATGAGACTAGACGTTTTTACGTTTATGTGAATAACAGAGTCCAGCGCATCCGTCGATCTTCTCATCCCGACCAGTGGAACTTCGTTCTCACCGAACAGAATCCGGCAGACCATGGCACGAGATTCGTCTCTGCAGACCGCTTGATGCACACCAACTGGTTCACCGGTCCTGCGTTCTTGTACAAACCAGAAGAGAGTCTGCCTAAGAACACGTACGATCTTGTTGATCCCCAGTCAGACCCCGACATTCGTCCTATGGTGTCTGCCTTGACCACCACAACTCATCCTGAGCGTCTGGGCTCTCAGTGCTTTTCCAAGTTGTCTTCTTGGAAGTCACTTACACGCGCCATTACCGCTCTTCTGCGCCTTGCTCGTTCCTTCATCAAATCCTCAAGTCAGCCACAATGCAAAGTGCAGGACTCTCATCAAGCTCAGAATATCATCATCAAAACAGTCCAAGAAGAAGTCTACGCTGACGAGATCAAGTGCATCAGAAATCAGGAAAGGCTTCCAAAGAGCAGTCCGATCAAAAATCTGGACCCTGTCATCGACGATCATGGGCTTCTGAGAGTCGGCGGGCGCATTCACAACTCCAGCCTCAGTCACAATGAAAAGAACCCTGTGATCATCCCAGGAAATCATCACATCGCAGCCCTGGTAATAAGACATCACCATGAACAGACACACCACCAAGGACGTCTCTACACAGAAGGCGCTGTAGGCACAGCTGGCTTCTGGGTAGTTGGTGGTAAAAGGAAAGTGAGCAGCCTCATTCACCAATGTGTCATCTGCAGAAGGCTTCGAGCGCCCCTCCCTGTTCAAAAATGGCTGACCTTCCACATGATCGTCTCTCGACCGATCCCCCATTCATCAACGTTGGGCTCGATGTGTTCGGCCCATGGACTGTCTCCTCACGGCAAACTAGAGGCCGCTCTACTGAAAACAAATGGTGGGCTGTGATATTTACCTGTATGGGCGAGGGCCGTCCATATAGAAGTAATCGAGTCCCTTGACACATCCAGTTTTATCAACGCGCTAAGACGCTTCCTCGCCGTCCGAGGTCCAGTGAAACACATTCGCTCGGACCGTGGGACCAATTTCATTGGTGCCTGCAACAAACTAAAAATACCTTCAAACATCGACGAGACAGCTGTGGAGACTTACCTGACAGAACGTGGCTGCAGCTGGACCTTCAACCCTCCGCACGCGTCTCACTTCGGTGGCTCATGGGAGCGGATGATAGGTCTTGCACGGAGAATCCTGGATTCTATGTTCCTGCAGCTGAAGAACAACAAACTCACGCATGAAGTGCTCGTGACCTCCATGTCAGAAGTGGCAGCCATTATCAATGCTAGGCCACTCGTCCCTGTGTCTACCGACCCCAACGACCTGTTCATACTTACCCCAACTGCTCTTCTTACACAGAAAGTGGACATTCTTTCTGCCCCTGTTGGCGAGTATGGGGCTTCTGATCTTTTTAAGCAACAATGGCGACAAGTCCAACACCTGTCCAACACGTTCTGGGGCAGATGGAGGAAACAATTCCTCCCCACTCAACAAGCACGTCGGAAATGGCAGACAATCCAGCCTGAGATTAAGTCAGGATCTGTTGTCCTCCTCAAGGACAGCCAAGCACCAAGAAACGAATGGCCTTTCGGACTGGTGACTCAGGTCTTTCCCAGTAAAGATGGGAGGATCCGAAAGGTGGAAGTAAAGGTCAAACGTCCAGGAGGAAATAAACTTTTTCTTAGGCCTATCTCAGAGATAGTGCTCCTCCTTCCCCCAATGTAGTTTAGGCATAGACTATGTTGTTGAGTGGCGTTCAATCACGTCAGGCGGGGAGTGTGCTGTTATAAGACAGTATTTATTTTATTGCATTATGTGCCATTCTGTTCATTATGTGACCACTGGAGTATGCTTCATTATTTGCTTTTAAGATTTTCATTGTCGGTCCATTTGCGCCGTCTAGTGGCAGAAAGTAGGAACTGTGTACAATAGGAAAACGTTCCCATGATCCTCCATGACGGAGCTCAGTTCATTCAGTAGAAAGTTGGGAAAGTGTTCAGTCATAACGTGGTCCTGTTAGACATCGTCGATCATCATACATCTTGTACCTACACGTTGCATTGTTGGTATGTATCTTGTTGTTGATTTAGATATGCATCTGATTGTTCTTGGTAAACGTTATTATCCCTTCATTTTGATGTTTCAGACTGTTAAAATAGACATGTTGTCTGGCTGTAGCTTTCGTTACTAGCAAGCTAGCTCACGTGACGTCATCTCATGGTTAATTTCATAGTTCACTAAAAACGGAGGATGATACAGATAAATAGCTATGTTTATATACATAATTCATGTACAATTCATAAAGTCATAAGTTGCAATTCATAAATAAGAGTTAATAGGTTAAAAGGAGAAAGGCTATGTCATTCATAATAGTTTATTTCATGTAGATTCATTTACAAGTATTTACAGTTGTATTTACAATTTGCATTCTATGTATTCATACAGTTTCACCTGATCCTGTCTATCATTAAACCTGTGGAATCAAGAAGTTTCTTCAGAGTCTTTGATAGAGGGAATTGAGTTTAGCTGGCTGCCACGCTATGATCTAGGGGCAGCACAGAAACTGAACCTGTTATATGTACAGGTCAGGTTTTTTTGTTACGATCAGAATCCTGAGAGAAGTCATTTGAGAGGGGATAGATGGCGAGCCACCAGAGTAGCAGTAAGAAGCAGATCTGAACCTCTGCAGGACAACTCTACTTACCATCCAGTGTGGCAAGTTGTGCCAGTCACCCAGACTGGTATCCTTTGACCAAAACCCCAGAGTGCACTCTGACAATTAACTCTGACAATTAACTCTGACTAGTCATTGACTCATTGAAGTGTAGAAAATCACACTTCAGGACTATTTCTTTATTTTAAGGGCCCGGTTTATTATTTTCATTGTAATTGTAAATTGTATTTGTATTTTCCAGCACACTAAAGGTGCAGTTAAGATTAATTTGTGTGTGTGTGTGGTTATTACACTCTGCCCTTAGCTCCTCCCAAACCTAAAGCATTGTGCATCCCAAAATTGATGATATCATCATCTATAGAGCCAGTAGCACAGAGCATGATGCTCATCTGAAGAAAGTCCTCCACCATCTGAAAGAGGCAGGTTTACTCCTGAATGAAGAAAAGTGCTGCTTTAATCATCGAGTCTATGCTTTGGGTCACGTGGTGTCTGCTGAAGGCATCATGCCTGACAAAGAACACACTGAAGCTGTTCTGAACGCCCCAGCTCCAACAGATGCTGCTGCACTGCGCTCTTTTCTGGGCTTGTTGTCGTGGTACTCAAAGTTCATCCCGAACTATGCAACAGAATCAGAGCTAATGCGCACATGCATCAGAAAAGAGGCTGATTATCAATGGACAGAAAAGCTTTGAGAAAATTAAGTCACTCCTGGTGAACAGTGCCGCCCTTGCCCTCTTCAACCCATCCCTGCCAGCAGTGGTGTCCACAGATGCCTCAGATTACAGTTTAGGAGCTGTGCTCACCCAGCTTCACCCTGATGGCACAGAACGCACAGTGGCTTTTGCCTCCCAGACCCTCACCGCAGCGGAACGCAAATACTTCACTATTGAAAACGAAGCACTGGGATGAGTCTGGGCAGTTGAGAAGTGGCACACATACTTGTGGGGTCGTAGATTTACCTTGCGTACCGATCATCAGGCCCTCACAACCCTGCTTACCAGGAAAGGTATAGGCCGTGCTGGAATGTGAATTGCACGCTGGTCTGCCAGGCTCTTGACCTATGACTATGATATGGTCGACCATCCTGAATCTGAGAACTGCCTCTCCCATCTTCCTCTACTTGTACCTGCCGACCATATTTCCACATACGTCATGAGCTGGTGCTTCGAGGAATGCGTCTGGTTGTGCCGGTCTCCTTACGTGCTACTCTTGTAGCCCTTGCACATGAAACGCACCAAGGGGTGGTACGCACAAGGCAATGCCTGAGAGAGTACTACTGGTGGCCAAAGATGGATACCCTGGTCCACTCTACAATCTGGTCATGTGAGCCCTGTCAGTCTAACGACAAGACTGCGATGCCTCGCCCTGCTCTACTTCAGCCAATGCCTTTCCCAGAGAGGCCATGACAAAAGCTGACTACCGATATCATTGGGCCTTTTGAGACAGCTATGTGGGACTGTTGATACACCATCATCCTGGTCGACTACTACAGCAAGTGTCCAGAGGTCGGTTTCTCTGCGAATGTCACAACAAAGGATGTTACGTCCTTCCTCTCCACTGTCTTCAGCAGACATGGCAACCCTGAAGCCATGGTAAAGGATAATGGTCCTCAGTTTGTATCTGCTGACTTTGCGACTTTCTTAGCTGAACGGGATATTGCACACCACAGAGTCTCAGTGTACTACCCTGCTGCAAATGGCGCCATCGAGCGTTTCAACCGTGTCCTGAAACAGAGTGTGCAAATGGCAATCTCACGGTCTGAGCCATGGAAACCTGCCATTACTGCCTTCCTGATGACTTAACGTGCCACACCGCATGCAGCTACTGGTATTTCTCCCTTTCAACTACTGCATGGCCGGAGGATGCGTACGAATTTGAGTGTTCTGCCGCCCTCATGTGCTGACTGTGTCTCGAATGAGCAAGTACGAAGGAAGGTCACACACCATTAAAACAAGATGAAGTCATACGCTGATCAGAAGTGAGGTGCACGCACTCCACTTTTTCAAGAGAGGGATAGTGTGCAAGTGAAAACACCTTTCCATGTGCCCAAAGCTCACCTGAAGTTTGGCAAACCTCAGCGAATCAAGAAAAAGGTGGCCCAAAGCACATACCTACTGGAGGATGGTCGAAGATGGAATGCCTGTCATCTAGCTCCTGACGTCTCTAGAGTTCCAAGTCCACAGGACACCCCTGCTCCACCCACTCTTTTATCCTCTCCAGACTGTCAATGAGTCAGAAGGAAGCCTGCCTGGATGCAGGATTATGTGACTGCTTAACTATGGGTCTTAAGATAGACTGCATACAAATATCCTTTCAGTTTTCTAAATGTAGAAACACACCTGGGTTGTGTTGTTGTTCTTTTATGCAGAATAATACATAATAATGTTGGCTAGAGTCTAATACATCTAGAGTCTAATGAGTAATAACACTCTTGGTTGTATACACACAGTTATTTTCTTGGTTGCGTTTGTTATTTCTTACACAGTATTGCATAGAGACAAGGAACAATTTATATGTGTTACCTGTGTTGCAGGTTTACTAAATTCATTTTTTTACCCCAGAGAAAATTTCATTTTTTTAAAAAGAGGGGAAATGTTGTGTCCTCTAATACTCGTATTATTATTTAATTGTATTTTCATTTAAACCACTAGATGTCACTGCTAACTTTCGAGTATTGTTTTTACCAGAAGCGTTGTTGTGTCATGCTTGCTTGCTGGTTGTCCATCATGCCCGATGATGACCATCTTCTTCTATTTGTGGGTCCTTTGGTGGCTGAATAGTCCGATCCTGGATGCACAGTTGCGGTTGCAGACCGGGCATGTAAAAGTGGTTCTGGAGGGGGTAGGGGTAGCTTTGCGAGCATGCCTCTTCGCACGCTTTGCTACACGGTGTTGTGTGTGCTGGTTTTCCATGTACTTCACTCCCTCTGAGATGTGAGAGCGCCAGGTTGTGCGGCAGAAAGCAAGTTCCTCCAAAGAAGAGGGGTTGATCTGACATCTTTTTAGTGTGGTCTTCATTTGGTCTTTGAACCGCTTCTTCTGCCCACCAGCAGTGCGTTGGCCAAGGCGTAGTTGGCCGTAGAGGACTTTTAGTGGGAGTCGTTCGCTGGGCATGCGAATAACATGCCCAAGCCACCTGAGTTGATGGTATTTTAGGGTAGACTCCACGCTGCAGCTGCCTGCCCACTCCAACACCTCTGTGTTTGGCACTCTGTCCTCCCAAGTAATGCCGAGGATCCTCTGGAGACATTTTACATGGAAGACCTCCAGGCTTCTGAGATGGTGGCTGTAGATGGTCCATGCCTCACATCCATAGAGTAGTGTGGAGATGCACACTGCTCTGTAAACAAGCACTTTGGTGTGGAGATTGAGGTTGCTGTTTTGGAAAACCCTTCTCCTTAGACGGCCAAAAGATGTTGAGGCTTGTTTGAGGCGGTGCTGAATCTCATTGTCTATTGTGCAGGTGGCGGATAGCATACTTCCCAGATATTTGAAGGCAGGAACAGTGGTCAGTTGTTGCCCTTCTGCTGTGTAGGTTGTTGGGAGGCTTGGGAGGCCGGCAGTCAACTGACAGATTACCTCTGTCTTTTGGGTGTTGATAATCAGTCCCATTCTCCTGTATGCAGTTACAACTGCCAACAGAGTGTTTTGTAGGGCTTCTGGTGTGTGAGCTACCAGGGCACAATCGTCAGCACACTGTAGTTAAATAATGTTCTCAAAGGTCATCTTGGTGGTTGCCTGAAACCTCCTGATGTTAAATAGGTTTCCATCGAGCCTGAAGTCAATGGTAACTCCAGCCTGCTTCTCCAGCCTCCTTTGTAACAGTGTTGTAACAGAAACTAAGAAGATATTGAACAGGACTGGGGCTGGCACACAGCCTTGTCTGACTCCAGTCTGCACACCAAAGGGCTCAGAACTGCGGTTCCCCACTACCACTCGGGCCATCATTCCTGAGTGAAACTGTCCAGGAATGGTAAGAAACTTGGGTGGACATCCAAATTTCTTCAGGACTTGCCACAGCCGGGTCCGGTTAACTGTATCAAATGCCTTTGCGAGGTCTATGAATGCCATGTATAGATCCTTGTGCTGTTCTCTGCATTTCTCCTGGAGCTGGTGTGTCACAAAGATCATGTCAACGGTCCCTCTATCCTTTCGGAAGCCGCATTGTGACTCTGGTATGACCTGTTCGGCTATTGCGAGTGTTAGTCTGCGGAGCATGATCTTTGCTAGAACCTTTCCAGCAATGGCCAGTGATGAAATACTCCTACTGTTGGAGCAGATGGATTTGTCTCCTTTGTTTTTATAAATGGCCACAATGTTGGTATCTTTCCACTGTTGGGGGACACACTCGCGACTCCACACCTCAAGGATATAGAGATACAGTGTCCTCGTACAGAGGTAGCCTCCTTCCTTGAGGATTTCAGCTGGAATATTATAAGGTCCAGGGGTTTTGTTGTTTTTCAGGGTCTTGACTGCATGTAAGATTTCTTTAAAAGATGGTGGGAGGTCTAGGTCTTGCAAGGTAGGCTGTTCAGGGAGTTCTGCCAGTACAGTTGAGTCCACTGGGGTGGGCTGGTTGAGCAGGGTGTTAAAATGCTCGGCCCACCGCTCCACTAACAGGGCCTGATCCTTGATGAGAGTTGTTCCATCAGCAGACCTAACGGGTGTCAGGGAGCAGTTTCTGGGGCCATAGATGGCCTTAACTGCATCATAGAAACCATGCATGTCGTTCTTGTCTGCATGAGCCTGGATTTCGTTGGCTTTCAAAATCCACCACTCATTTTGCAGTTTCCGCAGAGTTGCTTGGGCCTCAGAGCGGAGGTCTTGCCATTTTTTCTCGAGAGGTTGGGATAGTGGGTTGCTGAGGGCAGCTCTGTGTGCCTTATGCATGTTGTCCAGGAGGGTGGAGATCGTTCCGGCATTGTCATCAAACCAGTCCTGATGTTTCTTGGTTTTGAAGCCAATGGATTGAGCTGCATTGTCAAAGAGGGTGGTGCTCAGAGAGGTCCACTTTTCATCCATCCCAGACTCTGAGTTGATCAGCTGTTCAATGTCAACTAAGTTGTTGGCTAGAGAATGACGGAAGGTGTTTCGGGTGTCGCTGTTGGATAGTCTGGCGCAGTGGAGTGGTTTCTTTTTTGGCCCAGATTGGCGTCTCAAGGGTCGGACATGTACTCTGACTTTTGTCAGGATCATACGGTGGTCTGTCCAGCAGTCTGCTCCTCGCACAGCTCTTGTAAGGAGCACGTCTTTAAGATCAACCCGCCTCACGATAGCATAATCAAGCAGGTGCCAGTGTTTGGATCTGGGATGCATCCAGGATGCCTTGTATTTATTCTTTTGTTGGAAAATGGTGTTTGTGATGGTGAGATCATGTTCCGAGCACAGACTAAGAGGTCTTATGCCATTGGGGTTGACTTTTCCAATGCCGTGGGCGCCAATCACTCCATTTCAATTTTGCATATTCTTCCCAACTCGGGCATTAAAATCACCAAGCAAAATGACTTTGTCACTCCTTGGGATGTTGATGAGTATATCATCGAGTGCCTGGTAGAAGCAATCTTTCTCTTCATCATGAGATGGTAAAGTTGGAGCGTAGGCACTTATCAAGGTGATGTATCGACATTTTGCAAGGGGTATGCGGAGAGTCATAAGCTGCTCATTAATGCCCACTGGTGTTTCTTCGAGTTTGGGTAAGAGACTGTTCTTAATTGCAAAACCAACTCCATGGATGTGTTGACCTCCTAGGGGGTATCCTTTCCAAAAGAAGGTATAGCCCTCTCCTACTTCATTGAGCGAGCCCTCTTCAAGGAGCCTGGTCTCACTGAGTGCCGCCACATCCACACAATAGCACTTCAGCTCGCTGGCAATAAGTGCTGTTCTGCGTTGAGGTCTGTCCGTACCATGGCTGACGTCCAGGAGTGTTCTTATGTTCCATGCTGCAGATCTTAGTGGTACAATGTTTGTTTTTCGACCGCATAGTGGAATGGCCCGGCAGGTGCGGTTTCCTGCCCAGGCGCAGTGTTGAGTGGGCAATTTTTGGGCCACCTTTTCTAGGCCGTTCCCCGAAAGGGGTGAGCAGTGCGGTCTGCCGGAAACAGCTGCCACTCAATCCCAGCTGCTAACGACCGTTGCTCTGTGCCGCTGGCGTGCAGAGTTCCAATTAAGAGCTCCCAGCTCATTCAGACCTGCTCCTGTCATTGGATACTCCATCGCCGCTAGACTTTGTGAGGTCGGGGACTCAGATAGCAGAAGAAGATACCTGGCATGGGGGGTGCGCTTCTCCCAACGCCACATGACTTGATTGTAGAGGAGATGGTTCCGATGGCAAGGGGGATCCCTAGATGACCGGTACCTGCAGGGGGCTGCCTGAAATCCAGTTTTTCGGAAACCGCCTCGAAGCGTGCCACCACAGCTTGCTTTTCTGTTGGGGTAAGCTCCCTTAGCCTTATGTCTTCCAAGACTCACCCACAAGGCAGCGGGGCAGTGGTTGATAGGTGCCAGGGCATGTCCACCAGGGTGGGCCTGCACACCATATCTCTGGGGCCCACTGCTGCTCCGAGATCCCCTGCCAAGTTAGCCTGGGGCCGCAAGACCCCAGTTACCACGTGTGGCCACGGGGAGGCCTGGCAGGAGTCTTGGTGAAGGAGAGGCTATGTACTGGCAAGGGAAGGCTTACACGCTAGGATGCTTCCCTATTCGCCACAGAGGCTAGCCAGCGGCAGCAAGCTAAGGGCAGGAAGGACACAAGCGGGTTGGAAGAACACATGCACCTTCCCTCCAACTACACACTGCTGCACTAGACGCATCACAACACCCTGTGTGTATGTACACACACACACACACACACTGTTGTGTCATACAAAGGAAGTGACATACAGGGAAACAGGAAGTAGAGACTGGAAGCCATCCATGCTGCAAGATGTTCATTAAACCTTAAGCTAAAAGTCATCCATGTCTCCTGCGTGCTTTATATGCCATCCACCTCTACAGATGGTGAATATATCGTGTATGCTTCTGCTACATAACACAATACAGTGTAATATAACAGGTATATAACACAGTATGTAGTTGTCAGGTGCATGGTAGGTGAATATGTAGTGTAGACTTCTGTTACATACACAATACAGTGTAATATAGTGGTAATATATAATAATATTATATAGCATTAATAATAATAATAATAATATCATTGGGCGGTAGGTGGGGAGACACCCTGGACAGACCGCCGGTCCATCACAGCCCCCCCCTCCCACACACACACACACCTAGGGACAATTTAGTATGGCTGATTCACCTGACCTACGTATCTTTGGGCTGTGGGAGGAAACCCACGCACGGGGGGAACATGCAAACTCCACACAGAGGACGACCCCCAAAGACGGACTACCCCGGGGCTCAAACCCAGGACCTTCTTGTTGTGAGGCGACCACGCTAACCACTGCATCACTGTGCCACCTAATAAAAATAATATATTAATCATATAATATAATAATATAATAACAATAATATATTATAATAATATATAATAACTATAATATAATATAACATAATGTAATAACAATAATATAATATAATATATAATATAATAACAATCTACTACTACTACGTTCGGCTGCTCCCGTTAGGGGGCGCCACAGCAGATCATCCGTTTCCATTTCTTCCTGTCCTCTGCATCTTCCTCTGTCACACCAGCCATCTGCATGTCCTCCCTCACCACATCCATAAACCTCCTCTTTAGCCTTCCTCTTCTCCTCTTCCCTGGCAGCTCCATATTCAGCATCCTTCTCCCAATATACTCAGCATCTCTCCTCCACACATGTCCAAGCCATCTCAATCTTGTCTCTCTTGCTTTGTCTCCAAACCGTCCAACCTGAGCGGTCCCTCTAATATACTAGTTCCTAATCCTGTCCTTCTTCATCACTCCCAGTGAAAATCTTAGCATCTTCATCTCTGCCACCTCCAGCTCCGCCTCCTGTCTTTTCATCAGTGCCACGGTCTCCAAACCATACAACATAGCTGGTCTCACAACCATCTTGTAAACCTTCCCTTTAACTCTTGCTGGTACCCTTCTGTCACACATCACTCCTGACACTCTTCTCCACCCGCTCCACCCTGCCTGCACTCTCTACTCCACCTCTCTCCTGCACTCCCCATTACTTTGGACAGTTGACCCTAAGTATTCAAACTCATATGCCTTTGTCACCTCCATTCCTTGCATCCTCACCATTTCACGATCCTCCCTCTTATTCACGTATAGGTATTCCATCTTGCTCCTACTGACTTTCATTCCTCTTCTCTCCAGTGCATACCTCCACCTCTCCAGGCTCTCCTCCACCTGCACCCTACTCTCACTACAGATCACAGTTATCCGTGAACATCATTGTCCATGGAGACTCCTGCCTGATCTTGTCCGTCAACCTGTCCATCACCCTTGCTAACAAGAAAGGGCTCAGAGCTGATCCTTGATGTAATCCCACCTCCACCTTGAACCCATCTGTCATTCCCACCACACACCTCACCACTGTCACACTGCCCTCATACATATCCTGCACCACTCCTACATACTTCTCTGCAACTCCTGACTTCCTCATACAATACCACACCTCCTCTCTCGGCACCCTGTCGTATGCTTTCTCTAAATCCACAAAGACACAATGCAACTCCTTCTGGCCTTCTCTATACTTCTCCATCAACATTCTCAAAGCAAACATCACATCTGTGGTGCTCTTTCCTGGCATGAAACCATACTGCTGCTGCTGATCATCACCTCTCCTCTTAACCTAGCTTCTATTACTCTTTCCCATATCTTCATGCTGTGGCTGATCAACTTTATACCTCTGTAGTTGCTACAGTTCTGCACATCACCCTTGTTCTTGAAAATCGGTACCAGTATGCTTCTTCTCCACTCCTCAGGCATCCTCACACTTTCCAATATTGTGTTGAACAATCCAAAGGAGTTGAATCAAGTGCAACTGGACTTATATATACCAAGTCCAGTTGCACTTGATTCAACTCCTTTGGATAACCATGACCTGGATGAATGAGAACATTCACAGATGTGTTAAACAATCTAGTTAAAAACCCCACTGCCATCTCTCCTAAACATCTCCATGCCTCCACGGGTATGTCATCAGGACCAACTGCCTTTCCACTCTTCATCCTCTTCATAGCTGTGTAGCATGTACAGAAATGTGTGTGTGTGTGTGTGGGTGATGTTTGCAAGCTGCTCTGCACCGGAGTCAAACTCCTCGTGTGCATATAAAAATAACAATAACAATAATAATAATAATAATAATAATAAAGAACGACAGAAGATCGCACTACTTGGATCATCTCATATCCTTAGAAAGGCACTATCCATTAAATAGACTTCAACCACATTCTTACCCGAGGCCCAAGGAATGGACCCACCTGGTTATTATGTTGTATTATGGCATGATGTTAAAGGAATTTTGTATAATAATAATAATAACAATAATAATAATAATGGGCACACTTGGCTGATAAAGTTCATTCTGATTCTGATTTACAAATGCAAAATATTATTGAATTAATTTCCGCCTGTGCTAACCTCATAAACCTCACTGGAACCGCAAGCTGTGAATCACAATCATCTCTATTAGGTGTCCGGGTACCACTGTGGTCTATTCCATTGCCTACCAACACCGGGATCGCGGTTCGAATCCCCGTGTTGCCTCCGGCTTGGTCGGGCGTCCCTACAGACACAATTGGCCGTGTCTGCAGGTGGGAAGCCGGATTTGGGTATTTGTCCTAGTCGCTGCACTAGCGCCTCCTCTGGTCGGTCGGGGCGCCTGTTCGGGGGGAGGGGGAACTGGGGGGAATAGCGTGATCCTCCCACGTGCTACGCCCCCTGGTGAAACTCCTCACCATCAGGTGAAAAGAAGTGGCTGGTGACTCCACATGTAGCAGAGGAAACATGTGGTAGTCTGCAGCCCTCCCCGGATCAGCAGAGGGGGTGGAGCAACGACCGGGACGGCTCAGAAGAGTGGGGTAATTGGCCAAGTGCAATTGGGGAGGAAAAAAAAGAGGGGGGGGGTCGTCTTTATTTGGCCATGTATGTTTACACACATGGAATGTGCCTCCGGTTTAGTGGCTCTCTGGTATTTACATAGAGTAGCAGCATAACAATCTTCAGGAATCTATACAAGGAATGACTGTGTACAGCTGAAACGGGAAGGCAATAGTGCAATGGTGCAGAGTACCAAGATCTCATCTCATCTCATCTCATTTAATTTCATCTCATCTCATCTCATCTTCAGCTGCTTTTCCGGGGTCGGGTCGCGGTGGCAACAAGCTAAGTAGGGCACTCCAGACGTCCCTCTCCCCAGCAATGCCCTCCAGCTCCTCCTGGGGGATCCTAAGGTGTTCCCAGGCCAGACTGGACATGTAGTCCCTCCAGCGAGTTCTGGGTCTACCCCGGGGTGTCCTCGCGGTTGGCCGTATCTGGTAAACCTCCAAAGGAAGGCGCCCAGGAGGCATTCTAATCAGATGGCCGAACCACCTCAACAGGCTCCTTTTGATGCAAAGGAGCAGTGGCTCTACTCCGAGCTCCCTCCGGATGTCCGAGCTCTTCAGCCTATCTCTAAGGCTGAGCCCAGACACCCTACGGAGGAAACTCATTTCAGCCGCTTGTATCCGCGATCTCACCCTTTCGGTCACTACCAAAAGCTCAGGACCATAGGTGAGGATTGGAACGAAGATTGACTAGTAAATTGAGAGCTTTGCCTTCCAGCTCAGCTCCTTCTTCGCCACAACGGTCCGGTACAACGTCCGCATTACTGCTGATGCTGCACCAATCTGCCTGTCAATCTCCCGCTCCATCCTACCCTCACTTGTGAACAACACCCCGAGATACTTGAACTCCTTCACTTGGGGCAACAACTCATCCCCAACCTGGAGGGAGCAATGCAACATTTTCCGGTAGAGAACCATGGCCTCAGACTTGGAGGTATTGACTCTCATCCCAGCCATTACGCACTCAACTGCAAACTGTATCAGTGCGCTGGAGGTCACATTCTGATGAAGCCAACAAAACCACATCATCTGCGAAGAGCAGAGATACAATTCTGAGGTTCCCAAAAGGGACACACTCCTCACCTTGGCTGTGCCTTGAGATCCTGTCCATGAATATCACAAACAGAATCGGAGACAAGGGACAACCTTGGTGGAGTCCGACACAGAAAACGTGTTTGATGTTGTACCAAGAATGCGGACACAGCTCTCACTTTGGTTATACAAGGACTGGATGGCTTGTAGCAACTGCATGTTGTTTTTTCGGGCTGGGCCCGACTGGGGCCCGGGCAACAAGATGCTCGCCGGCGAGCTTCCCTCCCAGGTCCGGCTCCAGGAGGGGGCCCCAGTTTCCGTTTTCCGGAACTGTAATTCTGCTGGTGTAAATTCATTGGGTTTTTTGGGAATCGCTGTTAGTCTGTTAGTAACCCAGCCACTGAGGATGCACAAGCCAGTGCATCCTTAGTGCCGGTCCCAAGCCCGGACAAATATGGAGGGTTGTGTCAGGAAGGGCATCCGGCGTAAAATCTTTGCCAAATCAAATATGCGGATCATAAATAAGACTTACATACCGGATCGGTCGAGGCCCGGGTTACCAACGACCGCCACCGGTACTGTTAACCAGCAGGGTGTCGGTGGAAACTATGCTACTGTTGGGCGAAGGAGAAGGAGAGGGGGAAAGCATGTCCAGAGGCAGCTAGAGAGGAGGAAGGGTAGGCATGTGGAGGTGAGAGTTGGAACTTTGAATGTTGGCACTATGACTGATAAAGGGAGAGAGCTGGCTGACATGATGGAAAGAAGAAAGGTAGGCATACTGTGTGTGCAAGAGACCAGGTGGAAGGGGAGTAAGGCCAGGAGTATCGGAGGTGGGTTCAAACTCTTCTACCATGGTGTGAATGGGAGGAGTAATGGGGTAGGGGTAATTCTGAAGGAAGAGTATGTCAAGAGCGTGCTGGAGGTGAAAAGAGTGTCAGACAGAGTGATGAGTATAAAGCTGGAAATTGAAGGTTTATTGCTGAATGTTATCAGCGCATATGCCCCGCAAGTTGGGTGTGAGATGGATGAAAAAGAAGAATTCTGGAATGAGTTGGACGACATGGTGGAGAGGGTACCCAAGGAGGAGAGAGTGGTGATTGGAGCGGACTTCAATGGACATGTTGGTGAAGGGAACAGAGGTGATGAGGAGGTGATGGGAAGGTATGGAGTCAAGAAGAGAAATGTGGAAGGACAGATGGTGGTGGATTTTGCGAAAAGGATGGAAATGGCTGTGGTGAATACATATTTCAAGAAGAGGGAGGAACACAGGGTGACGTACAAGAGTGGAGGAAAGTGCACACAGGTGGACTATATCTTATGTAGAAAGCGCCATCTAAAAGGGATTGGAGACTGCAAGGTGGTGACAGGGGAGAACGTAGCTAGGCAGCATCGGATGGTGGTCTGTAGGATGACTTTGGAGACCAAGAAGAGGAAGCGAGTGAAGACACAGCCGAAGATCAAATGGTGGAAGTTGAAGAAGGAAGACTGTTGTGTGGAGTTCAGGCAGGAGTTAAGACAGGCACTGGGTGGTAGTGAAGAGTTGCCAGATGGCTGGAAAACCACTGCAGAAACAGTGAGGGGGACAGCTAGGAAGGTACTTGGTGTGTCATCAGGACAGAGGAAGGAAGACAAGGAGACTTGGTGGTGGAATGAGGAAGTACAGCAAATTATACAGAGGAAAAGGTTGGCAAAGAAGAAGTGGGATAGTAAGAGAGATGAAGAAAGTAGACAGGAGTACAAGGAGATGCAGCGTAAAGCAAAGAGAGAGGTGGCAAAGGCAAAGGAAAAGGCGTATGGTGAGTTGTATGACAGATTAGACACTAAGGAAGGAGAAAAGGACTTGTACCGATTGGCTAGACAGAGGGACCAAGCTGCAAATGATGTGCAGCAAGTTAGGGCGATCAAGGATAGAGATGGAAATGTGCTGACAAGCGAGGAGAGTGTGCTAAGAAGGTGGAAGGAATACTTTGAGGGGCTGATGAATGAAGAAAATGAGAGAGAGAGAAGGTTGGATGATGTAGGGATAGTGAATCAGGAAGTTCAGCGGATTAGCAAGGAGGAAGTGAGGGCAGCTATGAAGAGGATGAAGAGTGGAAAGGCAGTTGGTCCTGATGACATACCTGTGGAGGCATGGAGATGTTTAGGAGAGATGGCAGTGGAGTTTTTAACTAGATTGTTTAACACAATCCTGGAAAGTGAGAGGATGCCTGAGGAGTGGAGAAGAAGCATACTGGTACCGATTTTCAAGAACAAGGGTGATGTGCAGAACTGTAACAACTACAGAGGTATAAAGTTGATCAGCCACAGCATGAAGATTTGGGAAAGAGTAATAGAAGCTAGGTTAAGAGGAGAGGTGACGACCAGCGAGCAGCAGTATGGTTTCATGCCACGAAAGAACACCACAGATGTGATGTTTGCTTTGAGAATGTTGATTGAGAAGTATCGAGAAGGCCAGAAAGAGTTGCATTGTGTCTTTGTAGATTTAGAGAAAGCTTATGACAGAGTACCGAGAGAGGGGGTGTGGTATTGTATGAGGAAGTCAGGAGTTGCAGAGAAGTATGTAGGAGTGGTGCAGGATACGTATGAGGGAAGTGTGACAATGGTGAGGTGTGCGGTTGGAATGACAGATGGGTTCAAGGTGGAGGTGGGATTACATCAAGGATCGGCTCTTAGCCCTTTCTTGTTTGCAATGGTGATGGACAGGTTGACGGACAAGATCAGGCAGGAGTCTCCATGGACGATGATGTTCGCGGATGACATTGTGATCTGTAGCGAGAGTAGGGTGCAGGTTGAGGAGAGCCTGGAGAGGTGGAGGTATGCACTGGAGAGAAGAGGAATGAAAGTCAGTAGGAGCAAGACGGAATACCTATGCGTGAATGAGAGAGAGGACAGTGGAATGGTCAGGATGCAAGGAGTGGAGGTGACAAAGGCATTTGAGTTTAAATATTTGGGGTCAACTGTCCAAAGTAACGGGGAGTGCAGTAGAGAGGTGAAAAAGAGAGTGCAGGCAGGTTGGAGTGGGTGGAGAAGAGTGTCAGGAGTGATTTGCGACAGAAAGGTATCAGCAAGAGTGAAAGGTAAAGTTTACAAGATGGTTGTGAGACCAGCTATGTTATATGGTTTGGAGACAGTGGCACTGACGAAAAGACAGGAGGCGGAGCTGGAGGTGGCAGAGTTGAAGATGCTAAGATTTTCACTGGGAGTAACGAAGAAGGACAGGATTAGGAACGATTATATTAGAGGGACAGCTCAGGTTGGACGGTTTGGAGACAAAGCAAGAGAGACAAGATGGAGATGGTTTGGACATGTGTGGAGGAGAGATGCTGAGTATATTGGGAGAAGGATGCTGAATATGGAGCTGCCAGGGAAGAGGAGAAGAGGAAGGCCAAAGAGGAGGTTTATGGATGTGGTGAGGGAAGACATGCAGATGGCTGGTGTGACAGAGGAAGACGCAGAAGACAGGAAGAAATGGAAACGGATGATCCGCTGTGGCGACCCCTAACGGGAGCAGCCGAAAGTAGTAGTAGTAGAAAGAGCTGCGACTCCAAGTGGATGCATCCAAAAGTGGCCTTGGAGCTGTCATGCTCCAAGATGGCAAACCAATTGCCTATGCGTCCAAGTCACTCAACAGCACTGAAGAAAACTACGCACAGATAGAGAAGGAGCTCTACGCTGTGGTCTTCGTGCTGCAAGAGGTTCCACGAGTGCATGTACGGACGAAAAGTGATTGTGGAGTCAGACCACAAGCCTCTGGAGGCAATACTAAAAAAGCCACTGGCAGCAGCACCACCCCGGCTGCAACGGATGATCCTGGCGCTCCAAAAATACGACATCCAAATCATCCACCACCCCGGTAAGGACATACCGGTGGCCGACACACTGTCACGCAAGTCAATAGATCACCACGACAGTGACCTACAGGAAGGGATGGAGGCCCAAGTGCACACAGTCCTCAGCAACATCCCTGTGAGCGACACAAGACTCACAGAAATCAAGCAGGAAACAGCGCAAGATCCACAGCTCACCGCACTCAGACGAGCCACACTCACTGGCTGGCCAGACACAAAGAAAAAGTGCCCGCCCAGCATCCAGGAATACTGGAACCACAGAGCAGAAATCTCAGAAATGGACGGTATCCTGTTCAAAGGTGAGAGAATCATTGTCCCCCAAAAGCTTCGCAAGGACATGATACAGCGCATCCATGCCAGCCACCTTGGCGTGGAAAAAAGCAAATGCCGAGCAAGAGACTTACTGTTCTGGCCTGGCATGGGGAAACAGATCGAGGATGCGGTAGCAGACTGCAGCATATGCCAAGAACGGCGCAGCGCAAATGCAAAGGAACCAATGATGTCACACGCCATACCCGAGCGGCCGTGGCAAGTGATAGGCACAGACCTATTCACATGGAACTCACAGGACTTCATAGTCACTGTGGACTACTACTCCAGATTCTTCGAGCTAGAGAGACTTTACAGCTGCACCTCATCTGCCGTCATCATGAAGCTGAAAGCAGCAATGGCTCGACACGGAATCCCCGAGACTATCATCAGCGACAACGGTCCGTGCTACAGCTCTGGTGAGTTCCGCAACTTCTCACAGACATGGGGTTTCTCACACACCACCACAAGCCCCCACTACCCACAGAGCAACGGCCTCTCCGAGAAGACTGTCCAGACGGCCACACGCATCCTGGACAAAGCCAAAGCTGAGAACAAAGACCCCTACATGAGCTTACTGGAGTATCGCAACTCACCGGTGGACAACCTGAAATCACTGGCACAGCTACTGATGAGTCGGAGGCTGCGGTCCATTCTCCCATCAACAGCAAAACACCTGCAGCCACAGATCGCCAGTCAGGAGGATGTTCACAAAAGGAGAGAGGTATGTCAACAGCGCCAGCAGGCATACTACCATCGAACAGCCAAACCTCTGCCCCACCTGCCCGCAGGCACACCAATCCGCTTCCGGCAGGAGGATGGATCCTGGAGACCTGCAACTGTGGAAAGACCAGCGAACACAGACAGGAGCTACCACATCCAAACCAAAGAAGGTCAGATCTACCAACGCAACCGTCAACACCTGCGACAAAGCAGAGTGAACACTCACACTACACACACACACACTTCACAGCAGACTGTTACCAGCACTAACAACAACACACAAGCCCATCAGCAAGAGCATGTTGAACCTCCAGACACGAACAATCAGCGACAGCCAGACACACAGCCTGGTTACACCACGAGGTCAGGTCGCACGATCAAACCAAGACAAATCCTTGATTTATGAATGTTAAAAAAGAGAGAACTTTACACCAACCTGTACTATACCTGCTATGTTTTGAAAAGAAATATTTACAGCGTTCACTTACCTTGTGTACCTACCTGCTGTTTGCAGTTACCAGTAATGAAATGAAAAAAAAGATGAAATGTTATTACGGTGTCACATTTAGACAGTGAAGGAAATGTTTTACACTACTTTGTTGCAGTCCAGTTATATAAGAGTTCCACTTTCATATTCTTTCTTATTAAGATTGTATTCGCTTATAAACGTGCTCAACGTGGTCTGTATCTCTGCAGAGAAAACAGCACTTTTCAGAAAAAGGGAGATGTAATATTTGCTAGTAATATTTGATTTGCTAATGTCCCTTACGGCTTTCCGTAGCGCCACAACAAAGTCACGGGATGTACGTAACAACGTCAGTCGGAATCCGGTCGGTGAATAAACACCCAGCATGAGAGAAGTCGTCCTTGCTTTATTAATGTTATAAGTTAACATAGCCAGAGGGCACAGATCATTACAATACCGTTTTATATCAAATTCCTTATTCGGAGCTCAGACTGCTCTAGAAAGTATTGTTCATGCATCACAGTTTTGAGTCAAGGAGATTTGTTGTTGTCCCTCATCTTCGTTTAGAGTTCAAGCGATTGTTGAGCCAAATGTTGTGTCATGTAGTCGGTCGGGCAGGATATAGTGTGTAGGGTAATGTATGCTGAACTTGATGTAAACCACATTTCTGCCACAGCTGGTGCCATGCCATCCATAGCACCAGCTTCCAAGATGTCTCCCACCGCCATGTCCCTCAGCGTGGCCTAACCAACGTGGCGAGGGCTTGAGATGTCGTTAAAGGGACGGATTGGAGCGCTTAAAGCCTCTCTAATGACCTGTAGTGGTGAGGATTACATAAGCAGTGCCGTGCACCTCCCCGCCCGTGCCTGCGTGCGTGCGTGTGCGCGCGTGTTAGAGGACATGGGGGACGGGGGGGGGGGTTACCGGATCTGTGCAGAGTAGTCGTGACCTGTAATTACACTGTTAAACCAGACAGGACACAGAAATGAACACGACACACACACACAGAGAGAGAGAGAGAGAGAGAGAGAGAGAGAGAACAGGAAAGAGTAGCCATGCGACTAGTGGTGTACGTTACATCCCTGGGTCTGGTGAGGGACAACAGCTAGTGCACTGGGTAACGGTGAGGTGAGGGTGCAACACAGTGAGACAGGTAAACGCATAAATATAATAAAATATAAATATTTATTAGCTTAAACCATGACAGGACAAGGGAACCGAACGATTCCCCAAAAAGCAAGCTGCTAATAAAGTTAACCCCCCCACCCCTTGACATTGCTCAAAAGCACCAAACCTAAACACAGAGGGTGGCAACCGCTGCTGACCTAGTTGTTAAAGTGTGTTGTTTCCTTCTACTAATGAGACGTTACTACTCGTTTCAACCCCACTGGGCTATACACTTTAATAATAACTTCGGCACGTAAGGTTATGCATCATGCTCAGTCCGTTATTCCAGGTGCCACACCATAAACGACCCCTGTGTAAACAAGGAACTAAACAATGGTTCCTAACAATAGTTCCTATTGTTACACTAGTGTGTCTAACAGGAGGTAAGCTACGTGATGGGGTGTGCGCCCATGGGCATCTTACCTTGATCCCCTTGCCCAAAAGAACTAAACAAAGTAAAGGCTAAACAGAACTCAAAATACTCCAGACTGAAACAATACAAAACTTAACTGAACACTGGCCAGACTTTACAACCACAAAGTAGCTACAGAGACAAAGACATCAACACAAGGTAGCTACACAACACTCACTACAATCACACACGAGCTGAACTAGTAGGCTGCTGCAGAAGTGAAGACGTGTGGGGGTTTAAACACCACCCTGCACAGCTGATGGCAGTGGGTTGACTGGTTGATGGGGGATGAGGAGCACCTGGCGGCGGTACCTGAACGTAGAACGAGAGCGCGGGTTCGATACAGAAGGGAACACAAAACAACCACACGGACACGGACACACCCGTGGCCGCAACAGTCTAGCACCCCTATTACACGGATAGAAGACATTCATTAAATGCACGACAGGACAAAACACAGCTCTACTACCCCACCCTGGGCTCGTGCACAGATATAGCTGGGTCTTTCGGTCCACGTGTGTTCATGCATGCTTATCAGTGTAAGTCTCCTTACCACTCCTGCAGAGCACTCGGCAGACGCAGTCCAGCGGCCCTGTAAAGAGGGGCTGTTTAACATCATTTCTCTCTGTTCGTACATATTGTGCAAGGAAACGCGGAGGCCTCATCTTTACGAACGCTTTTGGCCTTGTCCAAGGTTCAATCAGCAATCACAGAGGCGGCAGAAAAGCAGCGTCATGATAGTTTGAACTTTCAGTTGGATGGAAATTTGAGGAACTTGTTAAAGAAATCTAATTTCATTCAATTGGGCATCCAGGTGGCGTGATGGTCTATTCCGTTACCTACCAACACGGGGCTCGGCGGTTGGAATCCCCGTGTTGCCTCCGGCTTGGTCGGGCGTCCCTACAGATATAATTGGCCGTGTCTGCGGGTGGGAAGCAGGATGTGGGTCCTGGTCGCTGCACTAGCGCCTCCTCTGGTCGGTCGGGCGCTTGTTCAGGGGGGAGGGGGAACTGGGGGGAATAGCGTGATCCTCCCACGTGCTACGTCCCCTGGTGAAACTCCTCACTGTCAGGTGAAAAGAAGCGGCTGGTGACTCCACATGTATCGGAGGAGGCATGTGGAGTCTGCAGCCCTCCCCGGATCGGCAGAGGGGGCGGAGCAGAGACCGGGATGGCTTGGAAGAGTGGGGTAATTGGCTGGATACAATTGGGAGAAAAAGCGGGGGGGGGGGGGGATCATATATATATATGTAACCCGCACTTTGCGTTGGGCCGTCGTCTCCCTACACGCCCTGGGACTCTGCGTTGTGTTTGTTGTGGTATGATGTTTGCGTGGAAAAGGAAGGAGGCGGAGGCTTGGGGTCGTGGCTGAGACCTGGACACTTTACTGGCACTCGCTTACACTTCACCTCTCATCAATCAGCTGGCCGCTGGCCTCATCATACTCACAGCTTCCGGCAGAAGAAACAAAAAAACATTTTTCTTTCTCAATAAAATTAAAATAAAAAGTGCAAATGTGCAAATAAACACATCTCATATCAAAATGCTACCTTACGGCAAAACCAAAGCAAATGTCATCCATTATAAATTAAATAAGGCACTTATTACCCATAAAATTAAACAAAAAACCATGGATAATCTGCTCAAATAATACTGCATCCTGCGTTATATGCCATGCTAATGCTCAACAGGCTAGCCAACACTTTCTGTCACATTTCTCTTGCCAAATACAATGTTCGACATCAAACTTTAACTAGGTTATAAGCGAACTTGTCTATTAACACCACAGTATAAACAGTTAGACAATATGTGCGATATAAATCAATATTTTTATGATAATGCAGACCGCCAGTAACACTGCTCACCTTCCGGCAGAAGAAACAAAAAAACATGTGATCAACGTAGCCTTTTGCCCGGGACAAGACTTAGGGGTACGGTGCTGCAAAAGGGACAAACATAGCCATTTGCGGCATTCCCAGAGGAACATACAGCGTAACAGTGCCACCCTGTGGCGGATTTACATTACTACCTTACATCGACCCCTTCTTTAATTGATGGCGTCCCAGCCATCAGACCAAACAAAACAAAACAAATAAAACTTATGAGCATAAACATTAAAACAGATCACACTGAAAGTGACGTATTAATACCATGAGTTGCATATGAAATGTAGATGTGTAAATGCAATCAAAGTAAATAAACCATTAATAAAAACTTGTTTGTTTGTTTTTTTCCGTGGATGATACGTGCCTTGCTACTCTCTCTGCTATGGCCCTCTGCCACAATGTCCAGCCCCTCTCTATCTTCTGCTGTTCCTCTTTTGATCTCACCACCTGTGACTCGTAAGACAGTTTCTTTGGGGGACGTCGAGTTCTCTGTGGGTTCCTCCTCAGGCTGGGGCCATCAAGTGCGTTGGTGTCACTGACATTTAAGTCCTCTTCCCCCCCTTGACTCACTTTTTCGGCTTCCTCCCCCATTACCTCCATGCCATCCACCTCCCAGTCCCCCATGTCAGACTCAACTCCTGCACTTGTTGCTGCACCAGCCCGCTCCACCGGAAGAAACATACACTGTGTAAGAAGGTTGCGGTGAACCACTCTCTCTTTTTCACCATCCTCTGTTCGGACCACATACACAGGTACACTGGGTTGTTTCTTCACCACAATGTATGGGCGTGACTCCCATCTGTCTCCCAGTTTCTGCCGTCCCTCCACATGACATATTTTGACCAAGACTCTGTCCCCTGGGCTGAAACCTTGACTCTTTGCTTTTTGATCATAGTACCTTTTCTGCTGCCTTTTTGCATGTCGTGAGGCCTGGTTAACCTGAGTATAAGCTTCCGACGGACAGTCATGCGGGGTCTGGACATATTCACTATACTCACATGGCTCTTTGGTGGTAGAAAGCCCAAAAATCAGGTCGACTGGGAGTCGTGGATGTCTACCAAACATTAGGTAATACGGTGTGTACCCAGTAGAGTCATGTTTGGTGCAGTTATACGCATGTGTCATTGCATCCACATATTCATGCCAGCGGGGTTTCAGGTGAGGCTCTAGTGTCCCCAGCATGTCCATGAGAGTCCGGTTGAACCTTTCGGTGGTGCCGTTACCCTGGGGGTGATAGGGGGTTGTGTGTGTCTTAGTGACACCAGTACACTTACACAGCTCTTTCACCACAGCACTTTCAAAATTACGCCCCTGGTCTGCAGGTAGTTTTGCTGGGAATCCAAACCGACAGAAAAAGTTCTTCCACAGTACCTTCACCACTGTACAGGCTTTTTGGTCTTTAGTGGGATAGGCCTGGGCGTACCGGGAGAAGTGGTCAGTGACAATAAGCACATTTTCTATGCCTCCCTTTGATTTCTCCAGAGTCAGAAAGTCTACAAACACAAGTTCCATAGGAGCACTGCTGTGAATAGTGACCAGGGGAGCCCTGAGGCCTGCAGTTGGAGTCTTTCTGAGGCAGCACCTTTCACACTGCTCACACCAAGCCTTGATTTCCTGGAACATCTTGGGCCAGTAAAATCTCTCCCTTATCATCTGCAGCATTCTCTCAAACCCTAAATGCCCTGAGTCATCATGAAGTGCAGTCTTGACGGATGTGTGAAATCTCTCTGGTAGTACCAGCTGCTCTACTACTCCCCTTTGACAGTCTTGGACCTGACGATACATTATTCCATCCCTTACTAATAACCTCCGCCACTCTTTTAAGAGAAGGCAAACCTGCCTGCCACCACCAATCCTCTCGCTGCGGCTCGGTTTTTGGTTCACACTTTTAAAGTGCAAAACAGGACCGATTACAGCATCCTCTTTTTGCCCTGCACGAATCTCCTGTTTTGTCAATACAGGTAGAGAGTCCATCCCCACATCTTGATAGGATTCACCGAGCATGTGTGACAGAGGGTCTTGATGCTCAGGTCCCTCTGAAGCGGAGCTTTCCAGTTGTTGGGGAGATTGTTCCTCTACACACCTTTGTACTTTGGCTGCTACAAGCTGAGGGCAGGTTTGCAGGACTTGGGTGACCTCCTGGTTAGACAGCCGGGAGAGGGCATCAGCGTTCGCATTATTCTGTCCCCTTCGATACTGCACATCAAAATCAAATGCTGACAGCCGAGACACCCACCGCTGACCTGTAGCATCCAATTTTGCAGGCGACATGACATACTTGAGGGGGTTATTGTCTGTCTGGACTGAGAACTTGCGCCCATATAGATGGTCATAGAACTTGTCGGTCACTGCCCATTTCAGAGCGAGGAACTCTAGTTTGTGTGCAGGATACCTCGTCTCTGCTGGGCTCAAGCCTCTGCTGCCATAAGCCATAACTCTCTCGACTCCGTCCTGAACTTGGGCTAATACAGCACCAAGCCCCTCCCCCGAGGCGTCAGTCTGGAGCAGAAAGGGTAGTCTGTAGTCTGGATAGCCTAACACTGGAGCAGTTGTCAATCTTTCTCTCAGTGACTGAAAAGCCTCCTCACACTCATCAGTCCAGACAAAGGGCGGGTCAGGCACTAACCTCTTCTTCCCCCCTCTCCGTTTCTTTCTAGGGTCACCAGCGGTAAGGCGGTACAGGGGCGCGGCTAAGGTGGAGTAACTGCACACAAACTGTCTGTAATATCCGGTGAATCCCAGGAACTGAAGCACCTCTTTACGATTCGTGGGCCTCGCCCAGTCCTTGACTCTGCTGATCTTCTCTGGGTCTGTCCTGATGCCCTCCGCAGACACCAGGTGACCCAAGTAGTGCACCTCCTTTCTCACAAGCTGACATTTGGAAGGCTTCAACTTCAAGCCATGCTCCTTCAGTCGATCGAACACCAGCTGCAGCCTCTCCAGATGCTCATCAAAGGTTTTAGAGAATATGATCAGATCATTAAGGTAGATCAGGAGATGGGTGAAGTTCAGATCGCCAAAGCAGCAGGTCATGAGTCTCTGGAAGGTGGACGGAGCGTTTTGAAGGCCGAAAGGCATTCTGTTGGCTTCAAACAGCCCCATGGGAGTACTGAATGCTGTTTTGTGTTTGTCCTGCTCCGCCACCTCTACCTGCCAGTATCCAGATGTGAGATCAAGTGTTGAGAAATACTGTGCTTGACCCAGAGCCTCCAGGGCCTCCTCTATTCTGGGCAGTGGAAATGCATCTCTTGTGCTGCAGGCGTTAAGCCTTCGGTAATCGATGTATAATCTTAGTGATCCGTCTTTCTTGGTAACAATCACTACTGGCGAAGCATATGGACTCTTACTAGGCCTGATAACCCCTGCTGTTTCCATTTCTGTCAGCAACTTCCTCACATCCTGCCACTGTGAAGGGGGAATCTTGCGGTACGGGAGTCGAAAGGGCTTTGAGTCGACCAGGGGGATTTCGTGCTGCACTGTTTTTGTGTGGCCGTAGTCCATTGAGTGCTGTGAGAACACCCCATATTCCTCTCCACAAGCTCTTTTAGGAGGGCGCGCTGGTGCTCATTCTCCACTGCTGCTTCATTTATGTCCACCCCACCACTGCTCACAACTTGGTTCAGACACAGGTATGTCTCTTTGTTCCCCTCATTTTGATGACAACCCTGTTCCGTGGCTGAAAAATCCACAACACTGTCCACCAGGAAGGCGCTGGCCAGCTGTGTGTGTGGTTTGATTGTGACAGTTTGTTGGGACAGGTTCATCACTCTGACAGGAGCACAGCCTTTCTTCACATCTGCAAGAACTTTGGCGACCATAAGGTCCTGGGGAAGCCGAACGGAGGCGTGGCCTTCAATTAGCACTGTGTATGTCTTTCTTTGTGGGCCAGCTTTGATTTTGCACATTAAGTCCATCTCTTTCCCTCCCGGGATGCGTATTTTACGGCCAGTGTACACAGCAGGGCCCACCATGTCGTCTGCTCCTGTATATTCAGTGTCGCCAGTTTCCAGTAAAGCTGTGTACCACTCTGGATGGCTTTCCTTCACCCGCTGAAGATATTGCTCCCCATAGGTTGCTTGGAGGTGCCTCCTGGCGGCACGGACAACATTAGTTCCCACAAGCAGTGGGACGGAGGAGCGATACTCGGAGTCAGGGACAACAAAAGCCGGCACACTCTGGAACTCTTTCCCCAGCACTTTCAACTTAATGCGCAGGACACCAGAGTAAGGCACATCCTGACCTGCTGCACCTGCTATGGGTATTTTAGAGGGCCGTAGTTTCTGTCCATGGAGGTCAGGGTGGTTGCACCAGTATCCGTGAGTAATACTGGTTACCTGAGAGCCGGAATCGATAAGAGCCCTGCACTTTAATCCATTGACTTCCACCTCACCCTCATTCCTGGGACCCACAATAGGAATGTCCTCTACACCATCATCAGTATCGCTCACCTGCACTGGGGGGTCTTGCTGCTTGCCCATGGTTGCCCCAGTTACCACAGGCTCTAGGCGTTTAAATGCTGCGTTGAGTGGGGCGTGGTGCTCTCCGCGGAGGTCGCAGGCTGGGGTCGGTGAGTCCAGGGCGGACTGGGATCTGGGAGCACCGCTCGACATACTCGGGCTATATGCCCTTGCTTCCCACACCGGTAGCAAACAACACTGGAGCCCTGAGTAACTGTTCTGGGAGATGGTTGGGGCCTTAGTGGGGGTGCAGGGGCTGGTGCAGGGGTAGGTGCAGCAATTCTCAACTCAAGGTGAGCCAACTTGGTCATCTGTTCTTCTTGGCTAAGAGCTAATTTCTTGACCATATCTTTAAGCTCTGTCCACTCTGAAGTGTGTTTTGACCGCTCTGACCTCATATTGGTATCACATTCTGATGTGACCTGCACCTGGGTGAGCGCTTTCTTTGTCTTGTGTTGTGACTGGAACTTCTGAGTCTCTTTTGCAAGGTTTCTAAGCTCTGCTTGCAGCTCCCGGAAACTCAAAAGCCTGGGCTTCATTGGGGCGATCCTTTCACACACCATCTCATCCATAAGCCCTCTTAGAAACTGTCGAGTGAGTTTACTATCACGATCAGGAAATTGCCTGCCCCCTCTCTGACTTTCCTCTACCGCTCTCAGTGTTGCCTCCAGAGAAATAGCATAAGAGCAGGCAGACTCTCCGGACCTCTGGCTGCGCTCATAGAAGTCGGCTAGTGGATCAAGTGAGCCTTGTGTGTCGCTGTATTCAGCCCTGAGCTCCTCATACGCCTTCTCTGGAGTCTGGTCGTGGGGGGGGTAGGTTCAGGACTAGCTTCCTGGCCTCACCGCTCAGGTGTCGCACAACAGTCGAAAAGCGGAGTTGTGTGGGGAGCTTGATTGCCTCCAGAAGGTACTGCATATCACAAACCCAGTCTTCTACAAGTATTTTGCTGTCTGGATTGCCAGTGAAGATTTGGACATTTTTTACCTGATGAGTTTGCATGAACCCACCATATGCAGCTGGTGGAAGGGTTGTGTTGGCTGCGGCTCTGATGGCAGCATTCATTGGGGGCTCATACAGACGTGGGTGCATGTGCGGGGTGGTGGATGGGTGTGGTGGAGGGTGTTGTGGTACATGACAGCTCGAGGGTCTGAGGCAGGGGCTGTGTGGTTAGGGGCTACATGTTGCACTGCTAGTGGGGTGGTCACCTCTTGGGGGTAGAGGGCAGCAGGCTGTGACATATGCAGCTGGGGGATTGATCCATGCTGCAAACTTTGAAGGGTCTGGCCAGTAGAAGAGGGGTAGCTCATAATGTTCATCATTGGTGGCATTTGAAAGCTTGGCATGAGGGCCTGGGGCACAGGGGGATTATATGCAGGACCAGTGTAGACCTGGGGTTTAGGCTCGGCAGCAGGGCTTTGGTAAGGAGGGGTGTCTGGGTGAGTCATGGTCGGCCACTGTACAGTTTGCATTTCCGTGGAGGTGGGGCACAAGAGGCTGTGAATGGGCAAAGGGTGTGTGTGCTGGTTCACACTGGCTTGGGCCGGGGGATTAGGTTCCACTAATATCTGTACAGCTGGAAGGGATGCACTGGGCAGGCTGTAGTCTGGCCTGCTGTTTCGGTGGATTGGTTTGGCAGCTGGGCTGCTGTCAAAACATAGTGAGGGTGCTTGCATTGGAGCTCTAGAAGCTGGCAAGGTGGGTGCATGAGCTGGAGTGGAGTAGTGAATAGGGTAAGGTGACAGTATTGGGGGTGGTGGAGTGAGTGGTGCACTTAGTCCTGGGTATGGGGGCTGCTGACTGCTGTGGTGGTCTTCAGGGAGGATCAGCTGTTGGGTGGTGGTGGGGCTAGTGAAGTAGTTGTTAAGCTTTGGCCTCACTGATTGCTGTTGATTTGCAGCACTGGTGGTTGTTACGCTCTTGCTTGAAAGGTGGGGTTGTGTCTGGGCTGGAGTGTCACAGTTGTGGCTGGCTGTGGGCATCGGGGGCAGTTGGGAACCCGGTGTGGCAGCAGAGGCACCTTCTTGCTTTGACTGATAATCTGCATAGTCACTGAACATTTTGATATATTTTTTTCTAAATCACTATGACTGGTGTAACTGTTGGTGTCAAAACAGATGACTATTAATGATTCACTGTGTTCACAGAATAAGTTTAGCTGTATATGCAAAATCTCCCCTTTTTTCCAGTAAATATATCAAAATACAATAATCACTATCAACTCAAAACTCACATTAAACTTGAGTCAAAATCAGATGGTCAATACACAACCCTTAACCAAAACCAAAAAATTATGAATGATATATATCAGCATAATGTTAAACACAGTGTTCCTATAGCAGGATCTCACATAGCACACTTTTACACAACTCAAATAACAGTTGAGTTTATAGAAATATCATAAAAAGTCCTCAAATGGATATAGCAAGCTTTCAACAGTCTTTAAAGGATGTGTGAAGAGGTGAGTATCTTGCCAATGCTGCAGCGCCGATGACAGTAGTTCAGTCCACCACACTGTCCAGTCACTGAAGGTAACGCAGTTCAATGCAGCAGCAAAGGCGAGGACGCGAGTCTCTGTATCTCCTTGGATCTCGAAGCACCACGATCCGGGTCACGGCACCATGATGTAACCCGCACTTTGCGTTAAGCCGTCGTCTCCCTACACGCCCTGGGACTCTGCGTTGTGTTTGTTGTGGTATGATGTTTGCGTGGAAAAGGAAGGAGGCGGAGGCTTGGGATCGTGGCTGAGACCTGGACACTTTACTGGCACTCGCTTACACTTCACCTCTCATCAATCAGCTGGCCGCTGGCCTCATCATACTCACAGCTTCCGGCAGAAGAAACAAAAAAACATTTTTCTTTCTCAATAAAATTAAAATAAAAAGTGCAAAAGTGCAAATATGCAAATAAACACATCTCATATCAAAATGCTACCACACGGCAAAACCAAAGCAAATGTCATCCATTATAAATTAAATAAGGCACTTATTACCCATAAAATTAAACAAAAAAACCATGGATAATCTGCTCAAATAATACTGCATCCTGCGTTATATGCCATGCTAATGCTCAACAGGCTAGCCAACACTTTTTGTCACATTTCTCTTGCCAAATACAATGTTCGACATCAAACTTTAACTAGGTTATAAGCAAACTTGTCTATTAACACCACAGAATAAACAGTTAGACAATATGTGCGACATAAATCAATATTTTTATGATAATGCAGACCGCCAGTAACACTGCTCACCTTCCGGCAGAAGAAACAAAAAAACATGTGATCAACGTAGCCTTTTGCCCGGGACAAGACTTAGGGGTACGGTGCTGCAAAAGGGACAAACATAGCCATTTGCGGCATTCCCAGGGGAACATACAGCGTAACAGTGCCACCCTGTGGTGGATTTACATTACTACCTTATATATATATATATATATAGTAACGTGCATGGATAAGAAGACACGCTGGCCGCTGGCTCGCGGGTCTAACCCTTTAGCATAGCGGTTAGCTATGTCTCCTGCGGTGCGGGCGATACGGGTTCGCTTCCCGGCCGCGGCAGTTCCTGTGGTTGCGTTGTCCCCCGAAATCGCTACAATATATACACTGCTCAAAAAAATAAAGGGAACACATAAGCAATGCAATGTAGCTCCAAGTCAATCACACTTTTGAGATATCAACCTGTCCAGTTAGGAAGCAACACTGATTTGTGAATCAATTTCACCTGTTGGTAAATTGTCTAATTCTGGTGGAAATTAGACAATTTGCAAGACAACCCTATAACAGGAATGGATTTGCAGGTGGTGGCCACAGACCATTTGCCTGTCCTCATCTTTTCTGGCCGATCTTTGGTTAGTTTTTCATTTTGCTAGTGCCCTCACCACTAGAGGTGGCATGAGGCGGTATCTGCAACCTACAGAAGTTGCTCAGGTAGTGCAGCTCATCCAGGATGGCACATCAATGCGTGCTGTGGCAAGAAGATTTGATGTGTCTCCCAGCACAGTGTCCAGAGCATGGAGGAGGTACCAGGAGACAGGCCAGTACACCAGGAGACGTGGAGGGGGCCGCAGGAGGACAACAACCCCACAGCAGGACCGCTATCTGGTCCTTTGTGCAAGGAGGAACAGGAGGAGCACTGCCGGAGCCCTACAAAACGACCTTCAACAGGCCACTAATGTGCAGGTTTCTGCTCAAACAGTGAGAAACAGAATGCATGAGGATGGTATGAGGGCCCGACGTCCACAATTGGGGCCTGTGCTCACAGCCCAACACCGTGCAGCCCGATTGACCTTTGCCAGAGAACATCTTGGTTGGCAGATTCGCCATTGGCGCCCTGTGCTCTTCACAGATGAGAGCAGGTTCACACTGAACACATGTGACAGACGTGAGAGAGTCTGGAGACGCTGTGGAGAACGTTCTGCTGCCTGCAACATCCTCCAGCATGACCGGTTTGGCGGTGGGTCAGTGATGGTCTGGGGAGGCATATCCTTGGAGGGCCGCACAGACCTCTACGTGCTAGCCAGAGGTACCATGACTGCCATTAGGTCCCGGGATGAGATCCTCAGACCCATTGTCAGACCATATGCTGGTGCAGTGGGCCCTGGGTTCCTGCTCATGCATGACAATGCTCGTCCTCATGTGGCCAGAGTGTGTCAGCAGTTCCTGTATGTCGAGGGCATTGATGCAATGGACCGGCCTGCACGTTCCCCAGACCTGAATCCAATCGAGCACCTCTGGGACATCATGTCTCGTACCATCCGCCAACGCGATGTCGCACCACAGACTGTCCAGGAGTTGACCGATGCCCTGATCCAGGTCTGGGAGGAGATCCCTCAGGAGACCATCCGTCGTCTCATCAGGAGCATGCCCAGACGTTGTAGGGAGTGCATACAGGCACGTGGAGGCCACACACACTACTGAGCCTCATTTTGAATCGTCTTGAAGAATTCCCACAGAAGTTGGATCAGCCTATGTTCTCATTTTCCACTTTGATTTTGAGTATGATTCTGAATCCAGACCTTAATGGGCTAATGATTTTGATTTCCATTGATCATTCTTAGGTTATTTTGCTCTAAACACATTCCTCTGTCTAATAAATAAAGATTTTCAGCTGAAATATTTCATTCATCGAGGTCTATATTGTGTTTTTAGGTGTTCCCTTTATTTTTTTGAGCAGTATATATAGGTAGATAGATAGATAGATAGATATAAATAACGTTGTTAAAAGAAACACTCAGCGGTAGGGTAAGTGCTCAACAAATAAGGAGCAAAATAATTCAGTGAGTCAAGTAAATTGTTTATGAGACAGTACAAGGCTGTTTCATGCCTCAAGCAATCATGAGCTTTCAATTATATTATTATTACTATCATTATTATTAGTATTACTGACAGCTGATGATTTCTTATGGCATGAATCGGGCTTTTACTGTCTCATAAACCATTTACTTGACTCGCTGGATTGTTCTCCCGGAGTCCGCATCCGTTCCAAACAACACAACGCAGCGGCTGCTGAAGGGCTGCTCGGGCCGACAGACGGAAGAGCCGGGCTGCAGACACTTTGCTCATTCTGCACGTTTAAACGTCTTCTTCGGAAACTTAACTGAGTTGTGTCGTGTGCAGCCTTGTTAAATGGGGAGAGATGGTGCAGCCAAACAGTCGGCCTCAGCAGTGTGACGTCACAGCCAAAACAAAAGGCAGCCTCGATCAGATATGGTCCATAATGCATTGTTTTTTGTTTTTTTGTCTTTTTTTAATATGCCATTTGAGGACATGGAAATCTTTGGAGTGCTCAGACTCGTTTTTCCCTCATCTTTTGAATGTTTAATCTGTGTCTTGCATGGAAGTTTAGAGCACCGTGATGTCTGCTGATAAGAGAGACATACTGTATGAGCTCATAAAGCACACTCGTGCTCATGACCTTAACGGAATACACTGAAGAAGTGCTTGATGGAGCAAAGGGCGTGCAGCTCTGCATGCGCTGCGTGCGTGTCCGTTACATTTTACCACGGATTTCCATGTTGTTGATGTCAAATGAGTCTCGAGTTGCTCTCTTACAACATTTATTAAAAAAGACGAGGGGGGGGGTAAATTGTGATGTTTGGATGGACTGATCAGTGTGTGAGGGCGCTTGTGATGGCGTGTGTATATTGATATATGCACATGGGATGTTTGGACATGGAACATGGAACCCCTGCGCTCTATATCTGGGTTGTGGTCATGGGACAAATAGGCTGTGTAGTGTTGAGGGAGTCCTTACGACAGTCAGTGGATATTTCGTTGGATGGAGACATATTTTAGGGTGGAACAAAACACACAAATACACACACACACACACACACACACATATTAGAATATAATAGAATACACTTTGTCATTTGTACATACATACAATGAAATTCACTCTCTGCGTTTAACCCATCCTAGCTGTGTAGCTAGGAGCAGTGGGCAGCCGCCGTGCAGCGCCCGGGGAATGGTTTACTCTTGGTTTACCCTTTCCGGGTACTGACAGCTGGGTAGACTGTGCCTGGGGATTTGAATTCAGAGTTACCTTCTCCTAGCCTTTGCCTAAAGAGGCACCAACCCACAATGCAGAAGGTGGATTTGAAATCAGAGTTCCCTTCTATCCCAATGTGTTGGCTGGACTGGGCACCATGGGAAGTACCATACAGGCATGCAGGAGGACCAGATCTATCCGTAGGGACATCGTCCTTAGCCAAAGGGCCCTTACTAAGGTAAGGTGCTACCCCTCTACAGCCTGCGGTTGCAGTTTAGCGTCTTACCCAGGACATATTGTGTTGTGTTGCACTGTTTTGGCCATTGTATCATAGACCAACCTGTTCTGTTACACTTTAGTACCAAGTTCAATCCACCAATGTACCCCCCCCCTTTTCCTCCCCAGTTGCACTTTGCCAAATTACCCCACTATTCTGAGCCATCTCGGTCACTGCTCCACCCCCTCTGCTGATTCAGGGAGGGCTGCAGACTACCACATGTCTCCTCCCATACATGTGGAGTCACCAGCCGCTTCTTTTCACCTGACAGTGAGGAGTTTCACCAGGGGGACATAGCGCATGGGAGGATCACGCTATTTCCCCCACTTCCCCTCCCCCCGAACAAGGGCCTGAACTGACCAGAGGAGGCAGTAGTGCAGTGACCAGGACACATACGTCTGGCTCCCCATCCGCAGACATGGCCAATTGTGTCTGTAGGGACGCCCGACCAAGCCGGAGGTAACACGGAGATTCGAACCACCAATACCCGTGTTGGTAGGCAACGGAATAGACCACCACGCTACCATCCACCAACTTAAATTGTCCAAAGAATCTTGTCCTTTCAGTTTATCTCGTGGCTTACAGCAGTTATTGTAGCTTGCCTTAGATGTGTGCCGCTTAAGGAAAAATGTTCCTAACCTAATCTGAAACATGTTGCATATGTGTGGCAGGGAATGCCATGATGGATAAACCTGCCAGGTAACTTTTCACTCCTTATGCTGTCAGTCTGAGTGTTCATAAGTGTCTGCCACCTTTTCACACCACTGAAGCAAAAAATGTGAGCTTTAACCATCTTATTTGTCTGAGCTAATACAACATCATACACCAGCCAGAACACTCGGGTCAACAAACCAGATGCTCTTACATGTTCCCAGATCCAGGCTTAAGCATAGGGGTGACAGAGCCTTTGCAGTGGCTGCCCTGATCTCTGGAACAACTTACCAGTACCCATAAGATCTGCTCAGACCCTAGAGACTTTAAATCTTAGTTAAAGACCCACCTCTTCTCACTGGCATCCAATTCAAGTTGAGCTTGACACCGTGATCTTATTGTGGAAATATACTTTTACTCTTATGTTTTGTTGTTTACATTTTATATTCTTTATTTTACTATGTCTTCTTTACATATATTTTATATTCATATGTGTCACTTATTTTATATTGTATTTTAGGTTTGTGCAGCATAAATAAACTTGACTTGACTTAAGAACAGCGGAGGGTCCTGACAGCTCAATAATACAAATAGCAACTCAGGGTTAAAGTGCCTCCATAAGGAAACGTATAAAGAACAAAATTAATAAAAAATAAATAAATCAGTACAACCACTTTGTCATGAGTCATTCCAGCCATGTGAGTATGATGTTTTTCAGCTTCGTAGACACACACGTCTTGTGACATACAGCTCAGTTATGACTACGTGCTGTAGGATGTGTATAGAATGCCTGTGGGCCAGAAGCGACAAGGAGGGTGACTCAGTGGTGTCATGCCAGAGGAGCATGCCAGACAATACTTGGACATTTTGGTGCCACTAATGCCCTTCCAACTGGCCTTTTGTGTGTCCTTGCATGTGTCTGTGTCTATTTGTGTGTTCAATTGTCTTAAGCCTTCATGTAGTGTTCCAGAGTCCTTAATTGCTAATCCGTGTGTGTGTGTGTGTGTGTGTGTGTGTGTGTGTGTGTGTGTGTGTGTGTGTGTGTGTGTGTGTGTGTGTGTGTGTGTGTGCGCTGGTAGTCAAAGACGGTGCCTGGGAGGACTGGTGTTTGATTGGCGCATGCCGCCGAGATCTGCTCCTTCCTGTTAGTGTACGCATCACTTCCTCTCAGCCTGCCCAGAGCTAATGCCTCACCATCTCACAATCACTCTGACACAATTCTCTCTCTCCTACTGCCTCCATGCATTTCCCTCTCTCTACCCCCTTTTCCTCTCCCAACTCACTGTCCTTCTTTCTTTCCGTAGTTCATTGTCTCGCTGCTTGTTTCTTTCTTTATCAGTTCTACTTCTCTCATTTCTCTCTTGTTTTGTTTTATGCTCTCTTCCCCTTCTACTGCATCTTGTGTTTCCACGACTCTTGCCATTTCTTTTCACAATGCTTAATTTTTCTAGCAAGCCCTCATTCATCTGTCGACTTTCACTGTCTTTCATTTTCCTCTCTTCTCTAGTCTGCCTCTTACAGTGAATTTCTTTCGGTTTCAAACATCTCATCCACCAGTCCAGCATTCTCAGTGAGGCCTCCCTCCAAAAAACTGGCGTCACACACTAGTCACCTTCCACTGATCACTCCTTGTTTTGCTGCATTGTAAAGTGACATGGAACTATATTGAAATGTTTTTTTCTGTTGCAATGGAAGTAATTATGTATAATGTGAACATGAAATATTTATATGTCTTCAGAAATATATCAAAAATAAAAACCTGAAAAGTAACTGATAAGTGTTCACCTGCTTCATATTAGCAACATCGATTGGGCCCAGCATATTCAGTTTTTTTTTTTTTGAGAGAGATTAAACAATATATGTAAACAATGTGCATACGATACGATACAACACTGGGACACTTGATTAACCTTAACCTGACTTCAACCTAACCCTAACCTAACCCTAACTCTAACCTGACTTAAACCTAACCCTAACCTAACCCTAACCTGACTTCAACCTAACCCTAACCCAACCCGAACCCTAACCTGAGTTCAACCTAACCCTAACCCAACATGAACTCTAACCCTAACCTGACTTCACCCTAACCCTAAGCTGACTTCAATCTAACCCTAAACTGACTTCATCCTAACCCTAACCTGACTTCAACCTAACCCTAACCTGACTTCAACATAACCCTAACCTGACTTCATCCTAACCCTAACCTGACTTCAACCTAACCCTAACATGACTTCATCCTAACCCTAACCCTAAACTGACTTCAACCTAACCCTAACCTGACTTCAACCTAACCCTAACCTGGCTTCAACCTAACCCTAACCTGGCTTCGGCCTAACCCTAACCTAACCCTAACCTGACTTCATCCTAACCCTAACCTGACTTCAATCTAACCCTAAACTGACTTCAATCTAACCCTAAGATGACTTCAACCTAACCCTAAACTGACTTCAACCTAACCCTAACCTGACTTCAACCTAACCCTAACCCAACCCGAACTCTAACCCTAACCTGACTTCAACCTAACCCTAACCTGACTTCATCCTAACCCTAACTTGACTTCAACCTAACCCTAACCTAACCCTAACCTGACTTCAATCTAACCTTAACCTGACTTCAACCTAACCCTAACTTGACTTCAACCTAACCCTAACCTGGCTTCAACCTAACCCGAACCCTAACCCTAATTCTAACCTGACTTCAACCTAACCCTAACCTGACTTCAACCTAACCCTAACCCTAACCTGACTTCAACCTAACCCTAACCAACACTAACTCTAACCTGACTTCAACCTAACCCTAACCTAACCTGACTTCAACCTAACCCTAATCCTAACCTGACTTCAGCCTAGCCCTAACCTAACCCTAATCCTAACCTGAGTTAAACCTAACCCTAACCTGACTTCAGCCTAACCCTAACCTCACTTCAACCTAACCCTAACCTAACCTAACCTGACTTCAACCTAACCCTAACCCTAACCCGAACCCGAACCCTAACCTGACTTCAACCTAACGCTAACCAACCCTAACCCTAATCCTAACCTGACTTCAACCTAACCCTAACCCAACTTCAACCTGACCCTAACCCTAATTCTAACCTGACTTCAACCTAACCCTAACCTGACTTCAACCTAACCCTAACCCTAACCTGACTTCAACCTAACCCTAACCTAACCCTAAGCTTAACCTAATCATATCCGATAGCTAACCTGTTTCCATGCAAACGCTTCCATCTGACTAGAGGGAAACGGATCTCGACAGAGAAACAATTTGATACAAAACCGGAGAGCTCTCCATCAAGTGAAAGCCCGTCCGAGGTTCACTCTTGTTTTACGTCTGTTGCTATCACCCTCCCTCTTCACCTTCTTTGTCTCCTCCATCAACAATATTTTTTTCTCTTGCTGGGTAGTTTCCACTGTCACGTCGGTTGCGCCACCATCTGCCATTTCTGCTACTGGTGATAGCTACTGATAGCTACCAGGGAAAACAAAATCACTATCTTTTTCCTAGTTTGTTTGTGCAATGGTTGACGCACTTTGTGCTGTCAGTCGAGCCTTAATTTCCCCACGAGATTGTACCCAGTGGCAGACAATTTGGTTCCCTCTAAGCCTGAAAGCAAGGCTTAGAGGGACCCAATCTAAAAGCTGATGGTGTCATTATTCTATAGCCATTACACTATGCAATCAACATTTCCTTCATAGTGAGAAGTTAAAGCAAAAAAGTTGTCTACTGCCACTTTAAACAGCAGATCTGATCAATCCAGCTGTCATGAGGACCAAGGAACTGTCTTTTGAACATTTAGATGAAGATGTTAGGAGGCAGAAAGAAAAGAAGGTCATAAAGATATTGTTTAAACTAGCACAACCCGGTAACTACCAAAATATCCGATCTGTGCAACCAGACAAAAAGATCAGTTGTCCGATGCTCTCAAAGCTGCACAGATCATTGGCTGAAATGTGAGAAACTGTCCAAAGATCAACAATCTCTTCAACACTTTGCAGGGTCAAACCTCTTTGGCTGAATCTGTGAAGTGGCTGAAGGGAGGCTGCTTCTAAGAAAGGTCAACATTAAATCACGCCTGGCATTTGCTAAAAGCCATGTGACTAAATCAGAAAACTTCTGGAAGAAGATTTTCCAATCTGATGAGTCTCATGTTGAGCTCTTTAGCCTGAAAGCAAAGCAATATGTTTGGCACAACCCACAAAACACAGCCAAACACTCAGGTAACTTCACCCTACCATCAAGCGTGGTGGTATAAACATTTCTGTCCATCAACACTCCTCTCCATCTAATTTGACAGAGTGGGAATGAATTTGCACAGGACTGGCCAAAAATAAAAAAAATCAGAGTCTGCAAAGCTCATTCAGACATAGCCGAGAGGACTCACGGCTGAGGTTTCTGCCAAAAAACGTTGACTCTGAGGGGGAAATTCTTTTGCATGTGAGAAATGTAAGTATTTCTTAAAAAAAAAACCAAACGTTAATACAGGTATGTTTTCCTCTGTCTCTCCATGTCTTTTATCTCCCTCCCTCCCCCTTATTCTCTAAATCATCTCCCGCTGCCTCTCACTCTCATTTTCTCTAACCTTAACCCTGTCTTGCTGTGTCCATGCCCATCTCCATCTCCTATAGCAACCTCTTCTACCTCCTCTTCATCCCTGTTTTCTTTCTTTCCTGTCCCTCCACTCATCCCTCCCTCCCTCCTGCACACTCCTTCTCCTCCTCAGCTGCTCTCCCTGAAGACAGAGCAGGGGCAGCCAGGCATAACAGCCATCATGTTCGCATGTTCCTCCAGCCTTGCTGCAGTACGAAGCTCTCTCAACCCTCTCTTTCCTCCACTCGTTCTCCTCCATGCCTCTTTTACTTGACAATTCCTCTCTTTTTCCTGCCCCTAGACCTCACTCCTGCTCCCTCCTCTCTCTCGTTTCCTAGCCTCCTAGCCTTCTTGATTCTCCGTTTTTTTTTCATTTTCTTGTATCATCCTTCCTGCCCTTTATTCTCTCTGCCTCTCCTCTACCAGACCTCTTCCTCTAACCCCTCTTCCAGGCATTACCCCCTCCTCTCTTCCCTCTCTCTTTACCCTGCCTCCTCCCCTCCCAACCATTGCCCAATACCTTTCCTGCCTTTTTCCCTCTTCCAGCCCTCTCTCCGGTTCTGTCTGTTTATGCCTGTTTTCTTTTCTCCTCTTCCTTTCCCCGATTTCTTCCTTTATGGCCTCCTTTCCAATAATCTTCAAATCTCTGACTCCCCACCGAGCTTTTTCTTTTTCATACTCTCCATCTTCAACTTTATTCTTCATCCTTGGTCTTCCTACATAAGCTTACATTAACTTCTCTTCATCTCCCTTTTCTCCTCCCGCCTGTTTTGCAAAACGCTCTGAATAGTCACCTATATTTCATGTTTAAGGTAATGACTTATCTCGTTCTACACACGCCTCCCTCTCCCAACCCGGTAGTTTCAACCTCATTTCACACACGCCGCCCTCTCCCAACCCGGTAGTTTCAACCTCTTTCCACACACGCCGCCCTCTCCCTCCCCGGTAGTTTCAACCTCATTCCACACACGCCGCCCTCTCCCTCCCCGGTAGTTTCAACCTCGTTTCACACACGCCGCCCTCTCCCAACCCGGTAGTTTCAACCTCATTCCACACACGCCGCCCTCTCCCTCCCCGGTAGTTTCAACCTCGTTTCACACACGCCTCCCTCTCCCAACCCGGTAGTTTCAACCTCATTTCACACACGCCGCCCTCTCCCAACCCGGTAGTTTCAACCTCTTTCCACACACGCCGCCCTCTCCCAACCCGGTAGTTTCAACCTCGTTTCACACACGCCTCCCTCTCCCAACCCGGTAGTTTCAACCTCTTTCCACACACGCCGCCCTCTCCCAACCCGGTAGTTTCAACCTCATTCCACACACGCCGCCCTCTCCCTCCCCGGTAGTTTCAACCTCATTCCACAAACGCCGCCCTCTCCCTCCCCGGTAGTTTCAACCTCGTTTCACACACGCCTCTCTCTCCCTCCCCGGTAGTTTTAACCTCGTTTCACACACGCCTCCCTCTCCCTCCCCGGTAGTTTCAACCTCGTTTCACACACGCCTCTCTCTCCCTCCCCGGTAGTTTCAACCTCATTCCACACACGCCGCCCTCTCCCTCCCCGGTAGTTTCAACCTCATTCCACACACGCCTCCCTCTCCCAACCCGGTAGTTTCAACCTCGTTTCACACACGCCGCCCTCTCCCAACCCGGTAGTTTCAACCTCATTCCACACACGCCGCCCTCTCCCTCCCCGGTAGTTTCAACCTCGTTTCACACACGCCTCCCTCTCCCTCCCCGGTAGTTTCAACCTCGTTTCACACACGCCGCCCTCTCCCAACCCGGTAGTTTCAACCTCGTTTCACACACGCCTCCCTCTCCCAACCCGGTAGTTTCAACCTCATTCCACACACGCCGCCCTCTCCCTCCCCGGTAGTTTCAACCTCGTTTCACACACGCCTCCCTCTCCCTCCCCGGTAGTTTCAACCTCGTTTCACACACGCCTCTCTCTCCCTCCCCGGTAGTTTCAACCTCGTTTCACACACGCTTCCCTCTCCCAACCCGGTAGTTTCAACCTCATTCCACACACGCCGCCCTCTCCCTCCCCGGTAGTTTCAACCTCATTCCACACACGCCTCCCTCTCCCAACCCGGTAGTTTCAACCTCGTTTCACACACGCCTCCCTCTCCCAACCCGGTAGTTTCAACCTCTTTCCACACACACCTCCCTCTCCCAACCCGGTAGTTTCAACCTCACTCCACACACGCCGCCCTCTCCCTCCCCGGTAGTTTCAACCTCATTCCACACACGCCGCCCTCTCCCTCCCCGGTAGTTTCAACCTCGTTTCACACACGCCTCCCTCTCCCTCCCCGGTAGTTTCAACCTCGTTTCACACACGCCTCTCTCTCCCTCCCCGGTAGTTTCAACCTCGTTTCACACACGCCTCCCTCTCCCAACCCGGTAGTTTCAACCTCGTTCCACACACGCCTCCCTCTCCCAACCCGGTAGTTTCAACCTCATTCCACACACGCCTCCCTCTCCCAACCCGGTAGTTTCAACCTCGTTCTACACACGCCGCCCTCTCCCAACCCGGTAGTTTCGACCTCGTTCTACACACGCCTCCCTCTCCCAGCCCGGTAGTTTCAACCTCATTTCACACCTCCCTCTCCCAACCCGGTAGTTTCAACCTCATTCCACACACGCCTCCCTCTCCCACCCCGGTAGTTTCAACCTCATGTCACACCTCCCTCCCCCAACCCGGTAGTTTCAACCTCGTTTCACACACGCCTCCCTCTCCCAACCCGGTAGTTTCAACCTCGTTCCACACACGCCGCCCTCTCCCTCCCCGGTAGTTTCAACCTCATTCCACACACGCCGCCCTCTCCCTCCCCGGTAGTTTCAACCTCTTTCCACACACGCCGCCCTCTCCCAACCCGGTAGTTTCAACCTCATTCCACACACGCCGCCCTCTCCCTCCCCGGTAGTTTCAACCTCATTCCACACACGCCTCCCTCTCCCAACCCGGTAGTTTCAACCTCATTCCACACACGCCGCCCTCTCCCTCCCCGGTAGTTTCAACCTCATTCCACACACGCCGCCCTCTCCCTCCCCGGTAGTTTCAACCTCGTTTCACACACGCCTCCCTCTCCCTCCCCGGTAGTTTCAACCTCGTTTCACACACGCCTCTCTCTCCCTCCCCGGTAGTTTCAACCTCGTTTCACACACGCTTCCCTCTCCCAACCCGGTAGTTTCAACCTCATTCCACACACGCCGCCCTCTCCCTCCCCGGTAGTTTCAACCTCATTCCACACACGCCTCCCTCTCCCAACCCGGTAGTTTCAACCTCGTTTCACACACGCCTCCCTCTCCCAACCCGGTAGTTTCAACCTCTTTCCACACACACCTCCCTCTCCCAACCCGGTAGTTTCAACCTCACTCCACACACGCCGCCCTCTCCCTCCCCGGTAGTTTCAACCTCATTCCACACACGCCGCCCTCTCCCTCCCCGGTAGTTTCAACCTCGTTTCACACACGCCTCCCTCTCCCTCCCCGGTAGTTTCAACCTCGTTTCACACACGCCTCTCTCTCCCTCCCCGGTAGTTTCAACCTCGTTTCACACACGCCTCCCTCTCCCAACCCGGTAGTTTCAACCTCATTCCACACACGCAGCCCTCTCCCTCCCCGGTAGTTTCAACCTCGTTCTACACACGCCTCCCTCTCCCAACCCGGTAGTTTCGACCTCGTTCTACACACCCCTCCCTCTCCCTCCCCGGTAGTTTCAACCTCGTTCCACACACACCTCCCTCTCCCAACCCGGTAGTTTCAACCTCATTTCACACCTCCCTCTCCCAACCCGGTAGTTTCAACCTCGTTCCACACACGCCTCCCTCTCCCAACCCGGTAGTTTCAACCTCATTCCACACACGCCTCCCTCTCCCAACCCGGTAGTTTCAACCTCGTTCCACACACGCCTCTCTCTCCCAACCCGGTAGTTTCGACCTCGCTCTACACACGCCTCCCTCTCCCAGCCCGGTAGTTTCAACCTCATTTCACACCTCCCTCTCCCAACCCGGTAGTTTCAACCTCATTCCACACACGCCTCCCTCTCCCACCCCGGTAGTTTCAACCTCATGTCACACCTCCCTCCCCCAACCCGGTAGTTTCAACCTCGTTTCACACACGCCTCCCTCTCCCAACCCGGTAGTTTCAACCTCTTTCCACACACGCCGCCCTCTCCCTCCCCGGTAGTTTCAACCTCATTCCACACACGCCGCCCTCTCCCTCCCCGGTAGTTTCAACCTCGTTTCACACACGCCTCCCTCTCCCAACCCGGTAGTTTCAACCTCATTCCACACACGCCTCCCTCTCCCAACCCGGTAGTTTCAACCTCATTCCACACACGCAGCCCTCTCCCTCCCCGGTAGTTTCAACCTCGTTCTACACACGCCTCCCTCTCCCAACCCGGTAGTTTCGACCTCGTTCTACACACGCCTCCCTCTCCCTCCCCGGTAGTTTCAACCTCATTTCACACACGCCTCCCTCTCCCAACCCGGTAGTTTCAACCTCATTTCACACCTCCCTCTCCCAACCCGGTAGTTTCAACCTCGTTCCACACACGCCTCCCTCTCCCAACCCGGTAGTTTCAACCTCGTTCTACACACGCCGCCCTCTCCCAACCCGGTAGTTTCAACCTCATTTCACACCTCCCTCTCCCAACCCGGTAGTTTCAACCTCATTCCACACACGCCTCCCTCTCCCACCCCGGTAGTTTCAACCTCATGTCACACCTCCCTCTCCCAACCCGGTAGTTTCAACCTCGTTCCACACACGCCTCCCTCTCCCAACCCGGTAGTTTCAACCTCATTCCACACACGCCGCCCTCTCCCTCCCCGGTAGTTTCAACCTCGTTCCACACACGCCTCCCTCTCCCAGCCCGGTAGTTTCAACCTCGTTTCACACACGCCTCCCTCTCCCAACCCGGTAGTTTCAACCTCGTTTCACACACGCCTCCCTCTCCCAACCCGGTAGTTTCGACCTCGTTTCACACCTCCCTCTCCCAACCCGGTAGTTTCAACCTCGTTCCACACACGCCTCCCTCTCCGAACCCGGTAGTTTCAACCTCATTCCACACACGCCGCCCTCTCCCACCCCGGTAGTTTCAACCTCGTTCCACACACGCCGCCCTCTTCCACCCCGGTGGTTTCAACCTCATTCCACACACGCCGCCCTCTCCCTCCCGGTAATTTCAACCTCGTTCCACACACGCCGCACTCTCCCACCCCGGTAGTTTCAACCTCGTTCCACACACGCCGCACTCTCCCAGCGTGGTAGTTTCAACCTCGTTCCACACACGCCGCCCTCTCCCAGCGTGGTAGTTTCAACGACAACTGTTTGTTGCGTTGAATTGCATCACATACTATGCATAAATATGCAACCATGCACCTGCCTCCTATTCGAATCAATTAAAGTCCATTTTATTTGTATAGCCCAATAACACGAACGGCAAATTTGCCTCAGGGGGTTTTAAGGGGGCGTTTTACCCTGGAACCATGAAGGACAGGAGGGGGCGTTTCATAGAGGGGGTGTTTCACCCTGGAGTCGTGATGGACAGGAGGGGGCGTTTCATAGAGGGGGTGTTTTACCCTGGAACCATGAAGGACAGGAGGGGGCGTTTCATAGAGGGGGTGTTTCACCCTGGAGTCGTGATGGACAGGAGGGGGCGTTTCATAGAGGGGGTGTTTTACCCTGGAGTCATGAAGGACAGGAGGGGGCGTTTCATAGAGGGGGTGTTTTATCCTGGAGTCATGAAGGACAGGAGGGGGCGTTTCATAGAGGGGGTGTTTCACCCTGGAGTCGTGAAGGACAGGAGGGGGCGTTTCATAGAGGGTGTGTTTCACCCTGGAGTCGTGATGGACAGGAGCGGGCGTTTCATAGAGGGGGTGTTTTACCCTGGAGTCATGAAGGACAGGAGGGGACGTTTCATAGAGGGGGTGTTTCACCCTGGAGTCGTGATGGACAGGAGGGGGCGTTTCATAGAGGGGGTGTTTTACCCTGGAGTCGTGATGGACAGGAGGGGACGTTTCATAGAGGGGTGTTTCACCCTGGAGTCGTGATGGACAGGAGGGGACGTTTCATAGAAGGGTGTTTCACCCTGGAGTCGTGATGGACAGGAGGGGGCGTTTCATAGAGGGGGTGTTTTACCCTGGAACCATGAAGGACAGGAGGGGGCGTTTCATAGAGGGGGTGTTTCACCCTGGAGTCGTGATGGACAGGAGGGGGCGTTTCATAGAGGGGGTGTTTCACCCTGGAACCATGAAGGACAGGAGGGGGCGTTTCATAGAGGGGTGTTTTACCCTGGAGTCATGAAGGACAGGAGGGGGCGTTTCATAGAGGGGGTGTTTTATCCTGGAGTCATGAAGGACAGGAGGGGACGTTTCATAGAGGGGTGTTTTACCCTGGAGTCATGAAGGACAGGAGGGGGCGTTTCATAGAGGGGGTGTTTTACCCTGGAGTCATGAAGGACAGGAGGGGACGTTTCATAGAGGGGGTGTTTCACCCTGGAGTCATGATGGACAGGAGGGGGCGTTTCATAGAGGGGGTGTTTTACCCTGGAGTCGTGATGGACAGGAGGGGGCGTTTCATAGAGGGGGTGTTTTACCCTGGAGTCGTGAAGGACAGGAGGGGGCGTTTCATAGAGGGGGTGTTTTATCCTGGAGTCATGAAGGACAGGAGGGGACGTTTCATAGTGGGGGCGTTTCACCCTGGAGTCATGATGGACAGGAGGGGGCGTTTCATAGAGGGTGTGTTTCACCCTGGAGTCGTGAAGGACAGGAGGGGGCGATTCATAGAGGGGGTGTTTTATCCTGGAGTCATGAAGGACAGGAGGGGACGTTTCATAGAGGGGGTGTTTCACCCTGGAGTCGTGAAGGACAGGAGGGGGCGTTTCATAGAGGGGGTGTTTTATCCTGGAGTCGTGATGGACAGGAGGGGACGTTTCATAGAGGGGGTGTTTCACCCTGGAGTCATGATGGACAGGAGGGGACGTTTCATAGAGGGGGTGTTTCACCCTGGAGTCGTGAAGGACAGGAGGGGGCGTTTCATAGTGGTTGTGTTTCACCCTGGAGTCATGAAGGACAGGAGGGGGCGTTTCATAGAGGGGGTGTTTCACCCTGGAGTCGTGAAGGACAGGAGGGGGCGTTTCATAGAGGGGTGTTTCACCCTGGAGTCGTGATGGACAGGAGGGGACGTTTCATAGAGGGGTGTTTCACCCTGGAGTCGTGAAGGACAGGAGGGGGCGTTTCATGGAGGGTGTGTTTCACCCTGGAGTCATGAAGGACAGGAGGGGGCGTTTCATAGAGGGGGTGTTTCACCCTGGAGTCGTGAAGGACAGGAGGGGGCGATTCATAGAGGGGGTGTTTCACCCTGGAGTCGTGAAGGACAGGAGGGGGCGTTTCATAGAGGGGGTGTTTCACCCTGGAGTCATGAAGGACAGGAGGGGGCGTTTCATAGAGGGGGTGTTTCACCCTGGAGTCGTGAAGGACATTAGGGGGTATTAAGTAGCCGGCTAGTGTATTGATCTTCAGCTGTATAAGTAATGATCTTAGTGGCAGAGTTCATGGAAGAAGTGATGAATATGATGATGAAGAAAGGATGAGGGGTTGACTTCAGATGATGTGGTGGTTGTCTCGTCAGGCCCAGGAGAAAGGAGGTGATGTTGCTGCTGCTGCGGGTGATGATTGTGTGACGATTGTGTGATGGTGACGGGGGATTTGCAGGAAAGCGAAAATGTCTCATTTCAATGTGTTGTTCTTATCTGTGTGTGTATAGGTGAGTTTGTGTGTGTATACGTGTGTGTGTGTGTGTGTGTGTGTGTGTGTGTGTGCGTGTGTGTGTGTTTGTGGGACTGTATGCAGTCATGCAGTTCTACACTGCCCTGGGAGGTTGAGGTTATAGAGATGTTGAAGAGTAAGAGGGTGATGATGATGGTGAAGCCACTGTGTGTGTGTGTGTGTGTGTGTGTGTGTGTGTGTGTGTGTGTGTGTGTGTGTGTGTGTGTGTGTGTGTATGAAAGTGATGCTGAGCAGCAGGCCATCTGTTGGCAGATTAATCCTGGCTGTGCTTAGAGATATTACCAGCTGGCTTATCGCCGTGGCAACAAGCCTTCAATCCCAGTCTAGCACAGCCACCATGTGACCCTGTTGAAGAAGGTGGGTGGGGGGATGGACACACACACAAACACACACACACACACACACACACACACACGACAGCATAATCCATACAGGTTGCAGATTCCTGAACTGTAGACATAATGGAGTTTCTGATGGTGAGGGCGGTGTAAGGGGTAAAGGGTGGTTTAGGGGATAAAAGGATTGCCCTCGCGTGCACACACATGCCCTCTTCCTCCCCCCTTCGCCGTCCTCTCCTCATCAGGGCCATGGTCTAAAGGTTTTCATCTTGCCCAAAGGTTTCAGTGTCCCCTGCTGAGAACAGAAACGTTATTTTACCAAAGTCCTGGACTTTCAGAGCTGTCCACCAGCTGAACTTAACCAGACCTGCACAAGCCTGTCCACATGGAGCTGTCCACCAGGCCTGTCCACATGGAGCTGTCCACCAACTGAACTTAACCAGACATGCACAGTCCCGTCCACATGGACCTGTCCACTAGGCCTGTCCACATGGAGCTGTCCACCAGGCCTGTCCACATGGAGCTGTCCACCAACTGAACTTAACCAGACATGCACAGGCCCGTCCACATGGAGCTGTCCACCAGGCCTGTCCACATGGAGCTGTCCACCAGGCCTGTCCACATGGAGCTGTCCACCAACTGAACTTAATTAGACCTGCAAAGGCCTGTCCACATGGAGCTGTCCACCAGGCCTGTCCACATGGAGCTGTCCACCAACTCAACTTAACCAGACATGAACAGGCCTGTCCACATGGAGCTGTCCACCAGGCCTGTCTACATGGACATGTCCACCAACTGAACTTAACCAGACATGAACAGGCCCATCCACATGGTGCTGTCCACCAAGTGAACTTAACCAGACATGCACAGGCCCGTCCACATGGAGCTGTCCACCAAGTGAACTTAACCAGACATGCACAGGCCCGTCCACATGGAGCTGTCCACCAAGTGAACTTAACCAGACATGCACAGGCCCGTCCACATGGAGCTGTCCACCAAGTGAACTTAACCAGACATGCACAGGCCCGTCCACATGGAGCTGTCCACCAACTGAACTTAACCAGGCCTGCACAGGCCCGTCCACATGGTGCTGTCCACCAGCTGAACTTAATCAGACCTGCACAGGCCCGTCCACATGGAGCTGTCCACCAACTGAACTTAACCAGACATGCACAGGCCCGTCCACATGGTGCTGTCCACCAACTGAACTTAACCAGACATGCACAGGCCCGTCCACATGGTGCTGTCCACCAAGTGAACTTAACCAGACCTGCACAGGCCCGTCCACATGGAGCTGTCCACCAAGTGAACTTAACCAGACATGCACAGGCCCGTCGACATGGTGCTGTCCACCAACTGATCTTAACCAGGCCTGCACAGGCCCGTCCACATGGAGCTGTCCACCAACTGAACTTAATCAGACCTGCACAGGCTCGTCCACATGGAGCTGTCCACCAACTGAACTTAACCAGACATGCACAGGCCCGTCCACATGGAGCTGTCCACCAGCTGAACTTAATCAGACCTGCACAGGCCCGTCCACATGGAGCTGTCCACCAACTGAACTTAACCAGACATGCACAGGCCCGTCCACATGGTGCTGTCCACCAGCTGAACTTAACCAGACATGCACAGGCCCGTCCACATGGTGCTGTCCACCAGCTGAACTTAACCAGACATGCACAGGCCCGTCCACATGGAGCTGTCCACCAACTGAACTTAACCAGACATGCACAGGCCCGTCCACATGGAGCTGTCCACCGGCTGAACTTAACCAGGCCTGCACAGGCCCGTCCACATGGAGCTGTCCACCAAGTGAACTTAACCAGACATGCACAGGCCCGTCCACATGGTGCTGTCCACCAACTGAACTTAACCAGACATGCACAGGCCCGTCCACATGGAGCTGTCCACCAGCTGAACTTAACCAGACATGCACAGGCCCGTCCACATGGTGCTGTCCACCAACTGAACTTAATCAGACCTGCACAGGCCCGTCCACATGGAGCTGTCCACCAACTGAACTTAATCAGACATGCACAGGCCCGTCCACATGGAGCTGTCCACCAACTGAACTTAACCTGACATGCACAGGCCCGTCCACATGGAGCTGTCCACCAACTGAACTTAATCAGACCTGCACAGGCCCGTCCACATGGTGCTGTCCACCAACTGAACTTAATCAGACCTGCACAGGCCCGTCCACATGGTGCTGTCCACCAACTGAACTTAATCAGACCTGCACAGGCCCGTCCACATGGAGCTGTCCACCAACTGAACTTAACCAGACATGCACAGGCCCGTCCACATGGTGCTGTCCCCCAGCTGAACTTAACCAGACATGCACAGGCCCGTCCACATGGAGCTGTCCACCAACTGAACTTAATCAGACATGCACAGGCCCGTCCACATGGTGCTGTCCACCAACTGAACTTAATCAGACCTGCACAGGCCCGTCCACATGGAGCTGTCCACCAACTGAACTTAACCAGACATGCACAGGCCCGTCCACATGGAGCTGTCCACCAACTGAACTTAACCAGACATGCACAGGCCCGTCCACATGGAGCTGTCCACCAACTGAACTTAATCAGACCTGCACAGGCCCGTCCACATGGTGCTGTCCACCAAGTGAACTTAATCAGACCTGCACAGGCCCGTCCACATGGTGCTGTCCACCAAGTGAACTTAATCAGACCTGCACAGGCCCGTCCACATGGAGCTGTCCACCAACTGAACTTAACCAGACATGCACAGGCCCGTCCACATGGAGCTGTCCACCAACTGAACTTAATCAGACATGCACAGGCCCGTCCACATGGTGCTGTCCACCGGCTGAACTTAATCAGACCTGCACAGGCCCGTCCACATGGAGCTGTCCCCCAGCTGAACTTAACCAGACATGCACAGGCCCGTCCACATGGAGCTGTCCACCAAGTGAACTTAACCAGACATGCACAGGCCCGTCCACATGGTGCTGTCCACCAAGTGAACTTAATCAGACCTGCACAGGCCCGTCCACATGGAGCTGTCCACCAACTGAACTTAATCAGACATGCACAGGCCCGTCCACATGGAGCTGTCCACCAACTGAACTTAATCAGACCTGCACAGGCCCGTCCACATGGAGCTGTCCACCAACTGAACTTAACCTGACATGCACAGGCCCGTCCACATGGAGCTGTCCACCAACTGAACTTAACCAGACATGCACAGGCCCGTCCACATGGAGCTGTCCACCAGCTGAACTTAACCAGACATGCACAGGCCCGTCCACATGGTGCTGTCCACCAAGTGAACTTAACCAGACATGCACAGGCCCGTCCACATGGAGCTGTCCACCAAGTGAACTTAACCAGACATGCACAGGCCCGTCCACATGGAGCTGTCCACCAACTGAACTTAATCAGACCTGCACAGGCCCGTCCACATGGTGCTGTCCACCAACTGAACTTAATCAGACCTGCACAGGCCCGTCCACATGGTGCTGTCCACCAACTGAACTTAACCAGGCCTGCACAGGCCCGTCCACATGGAGCTGTCCACCAACTGAACTTAATCAGACATGCACAGGCCCGTCCACATGCACTGTAGCGTAATTGTATGGTTCTGTGAAATGACTGAATGCTTTTGAATATGACTGATTCTATCAGTCCAGTTGCCCTACTGCAGCATGGGGCGACACAGTGGTGCTGCACATAACCATGCGTTATTCCATGCAGAGACACACACTCTCATGCACCTGGACACACACATTCAACACATACATTCACACTACAGATGTGCAGTAGAAGGCTTGTCCAGATGTGATAACATTCAAGGTTTTATTCAGTCTTTACGTACAGTACAACAGTCAGAAATATACACTGGACCTCTGAAGACGGTCAATCAGATACAAAACAAAATCTGCAGTCCAAAACAACAGATTTCAGTTGAAAATGACAGAGTATGGTTGAGTGTTTTTAAACCTTCCTTTCTTTGAGTCCATGTTTTACATCCATACAGATGTGGGAGAAACAGTGTTTGAGAAGCGATGCTGAAGAAGGACACGTTTCTACATTAGATCTTTAATCAATTTACATTGGCTCTTTTTTCCTGACTGTTACACAGCCGCCAGGCCAAATGTAGGCTCAACATATTCCTGCCATCCTATTCCTCCGACCTATCATCTTCCAGCTTTTATCACTCATCGCCATCACCGTAGCAACCAGTCTCTCACACCATAGACACGTTTCAAATCCCACAGCAGATTTGAAGCAGGTGATGCTAGTATATGGTTGCTGGTGCTTTGCAGTGGTGTGTGTGTGTGTGTGTGTGTGTGTGTGTGTGTGTGTGTGTGTGTGTGTGTGTGTGTGTGTGTGTGTGTGTGTGTGTGTTTGGAAACGGGTTGCTGAGAGATAGGCAGATAGGCTTTCTCTGATATCCTTTTTTTTCTTTCTTTTTTTTTTAATTAAACACTCCTCTTAGCCTCTGCTCTCTATGGCTGCTGTGAGAAATTGCCGGAACACAGATGTAAGTGTGGCGAGCGATTTGGTCAGTTTAAATTCCATTCTGTCTGGATCTGCCGCTCAGTGTAATCAGATGATCTAGCCTCTATTGATATCCTCACAGATTAATAAAGAGTTGAGTGGTCCCTCCCTGGACACTGAAGTGGTTATGAGCTTGTCTGTGTGTGTGTGTGTGGAGGGGGGGGGGGTTACCGGCACAAAATGAAGCGAAAAAGGAAGGACGGGAGGGGGTGCACTTAGGATAGAAAACGAAATGAAATGTCAGTTGAAGGCTTGTTGACATTTCCTCACATAGTGGACAGAATGAGGGCGGTGTACTGTCAGACAGACAGGTCCCCTGACTCTACCATGCAGTGAATTCACAGGAAGTGAAGGTGTTGACAGTTAAACGTGTGGTTCCTCACATAGTGGACAGAATGAGGGCGGTGTACTGTCAGACAGACAGGTCCCCTGACTCTACCATGCAGTGAATTCACAGGAAGTGAAGATGTTGACAGTGAAACGTGTGGTTCCTCACCTAGTGGACAGAATGAGGGCGGTGTACTGTCAGACAGACAGGTCCCCTGACTCTACCATGCAGTGAATTCACAGGAAGTGAAGGTGTTGACAGTGAAACGTGTGGTTCCTCACATAGTGGACAGAATGAGGACGGTGTCATGTCAGACAGACAGGTGTCCTGACTCTACCATGCAGTGAATTCACAGGAAGTGGCAGTGTTGACAGTGAAACGTGTGGTTCCTCACATAGTGGACAGAATGAGGACGGTGTCATGTCAGACAGACAGGTCTCCTGACTCTACCATGCAGTGAATTCACAGGAAGTGAAGGTGTTGACAGTGAAACGTGTGGTTCCTCACATAGTGGACAGAATGAGGACGGTGTCATGTCAGACAGACAGGTCCCCTGACTCTACCATGCAGTGAATTCACAGGAAGTGAAGATGTTGACAGTGAAACGTGTGGTTCCTCACATAGTGGGCAGAATGAGGACGGTGTCATGTCAGACAGACAGGTCTCCTGACTCTACCATGCAGTGAATTCACAGGAAGTGAAGATGTTGAGAGTGAAACGTGTGGTTCCTCACATGGTGGACAGAATGAGGACGGTGTCATGTCAGACAGACAGGTCTCCTGACTCTACCATGCAGTGAATTCACAGGAAGTGGCAGTGTTGACAGTGAAACGTGTGGTTCCTCACATAGTGGACAGAATGAGGGCGGTGTACTGTCAGACAGACAGGTCCCCTGACTCTACCATGCAGTGAATTCACAGGAAGTGGCAGTGTTGACAGTGAAACGTGTGGTTCCTCACATAGTGGACAGAATGAGGACGGTGTCATGTCAGACAGACAGGTCCCCTGACTCTACCATGCAGTGAATTCACAGGAAGTGGCAGTGTTGACAGTGAAACGTGTGGTTCCTCACATAGTGGACAGAATGAGGACGGTGTCATGTCAGACAGACAGGTCCCCTGACTCTACCATGCAGTGAATTCACAGGAAGTGGCAGTGTTGACAGTGAAACGTGTGGTTCCTCACATAGTGGACAGAATGAGGACGGTGTACTGTCAGACAGACAGGTGTCCTGACTCTACCATGCAGTGAATTCACAGGAAGTGAAGGTGTTGACAGTTAAACGTGTGGTTCCTCACATAGTGGACAGAATGAGGGCGGTGTACTGTCAGACAGACAGGTCCCCTGACTCTACCATGCAGTGAATTCACAGGAAGTGAAGATGTTGACAATGAAACGTGTGGTTCCTCACCTAGTGGACAGAATGAGGGCGGTGTACTGTCAGACAGACAGGTCCCCTGACTCTACCATGCAGTGAATTCACAGGAAGTGGCAGTGTTGACAGTGAAACGTGTGGTTCCTCACATAGTGGACAGAATGAGGACGGTGTCATGTCAGACAGACAGGTGTCCTGACTCTACCATGCAGTGAATTCACAGGAAGTGGCAGTGTTGACAGTGAAACGTGTGGTTCCTCACATAGTGGACAGAATGAGGACGGTGTCATGTCAGACAGACAGGTCTCCTGACTCTACCATGCAGTGAATTCACAGGAAGTGAAGGTGTTGACAGTGAAACGTGTGGTTCCTCACATAGTGGACAGAATGAGGACGGTGTCATGTCAGACAGACAGGTCCCCTGACTCTACCATGCAGTGAATTCACAGGAAGTGGCAGTGTTGACAGTGAAACGTGTGGTTCCTCACATAGTGGACAGAATGAGGACGGTGTCATGTCAGACAGACAGGTCCCCTGACTCTACCATGCAGTGAATTCACAGGAAGTGGCAGTGTTGACAGTGAAACGTGTGGTTCCTCACATAGTGGACAGAATGAGGACGGTGTCATGTCAGACAGACAGGTCCCCTGACTCTACCATGCAGTGAATTCACAGGAAGTGGCAGTGTTGACAGTGAAACGTGTGGTTCCTCACATAGTGGACAGAATGAGGACGGTGTCATGTCAGACAGACAGGTCCCCTGACTCTACCATGCAGTGAATTCACAGGAAGTGGCAGTGTTGACAGTGAAACGTGTGGTTCCTCACATAGTGGACAGAATGAGGACGGTGTCATGTCAGACAGACAGGTGTCCTGACTCTACCATGCAGTGAATTCACAGGAAGTGAAGGTGTTGACAGTTAAACGTGTGGTTCCTCACATAGTGGACAGAATGAGGGCGGTGTACTGTCAGACAGACAGGTCCCCTGACTCTACCATGCAGTGAATTCACAGGAAGTGAAGATGTTGACAATGAAACGTGTGGTTCCTCACCTAGTGGACAGAATGAGGGCGGTGTACTGTCAGACAGACAGGTCCCCTGACTCTACCATGCAGTGAATTCACAGGAAGTGGCAGTGTTGACAGTGAAACGTGTGGTTCCTCACATAGTGGACAGAATGAGGACGGTGTCATGTCAGACAGACAGGTGTCCTGACTCTACCATGCAGTGAATTCACAGGAAGTGGCAGTGTTGACAGTGAAACGTGTGGTTCCTCACATAGTGGACAGAATGAGGACGGTGTCATGTCAGACAGACAGGTCTCCTGACTCTACCATGCAGTGAATTCACAGGAAGTGAAGGTGTTGACAGTGAAACGTGTGGTTCCTCACATAGTGGACAGAATGAGGACGGTGTCATGTCAGACAGACAGGTCCCCTGACTCTACCATGCAGTGAATTCACAGGAAGTGAAGATGTTGACAGTGAAACGTGTGGTTCCTCACATAGTGGGCAGAATGAGGACGGTGTCATGTCAGACAGACAGGTCTCCTGACTCTACCATGCAGTGAATTCACAGGAAGTGGCAGTGTTGACAGTGAAACGTGTGGTTCCTCACATAGTGGACAGAATGAGGACGGTGTACTGTCAGACAGAGAGGTCCCCTGACTCTACCATGCAGTAAATTCACAGGAAGTGAAGGTGTTGACAGTTAAACGTGTGGTTCCTCACCTAGTGGACAGAATGAGGACGGTGTCATGTCAGACAGACAGGTCCCCTGACTCTACCATGCAGTGAATTCACAGGAAGTGAAGATGTTGAGAGTGAAACGTGTGGTTCCTCACATGGTGGACAGAATGAGGACGGTGTCATGTCAGACAGACAGGTCTCCTGACTCTACCATGCAGTGAATTCACAGGAAGTGGCAGTGTTGACAGTGAAACGTGTGGTTCCTCACATAGTGGACAGAATGAGGACGGTGTCATGTCAGACAGACAGGTCTCCTGACTCTACCATGCAGTGAATTCACAGGAAGTGAAGGTGTTGACAGTGAAACGTGTGGTTCCTCACATAGTGGACAGAATGAGGACGGTGTCATGTCAGACAGACAGGTCCCCTCACTCTACCATGCAGTGAATTCACAGGAAGTGAAGATAATGACAGTGAAACGTGTGGTTCCTCACATAGTGGACAGAATGAGGACGGTGTCATGTCAGACAGACAGGTGTCCTGACTCTACCATGCAGTGAATTCACAGGAAGTGAAGGTGTTGACAGTTAAACGTGTGGTTCCTCACATAGTGGACAGAACGAGGACGGTGTCATGTCAGACAGGCAGGTGTCCTGACTCTTCCATGCAGTGAATTCACAGGAAGTGAAGGTGTTGACAGTGAAACGTGTGGTTCCTCACATAGTGGACAGAATGAGGACGGTGTCATGTCAGACAGACAGGTGTCCTGACTCTACCATGCAGTGAATTCACAGGAAGTGAAGGTGTTGACAGTGAAACGTGTGGTTCCTCACATAGTGGACAGAATGAGGACGGTGTCATGTCAGACAGACAGGTCCCCTGACTCTACCATGCAGTGAATTCACAGGAAGTGAAGGTGTTGACAGTGAAACGTGTGGTTCCTCACATAGTGGACAGAATGAGGACGGTGTCATGTCAGACAGACAGGTCCCCTGACTCTACCATGCAGTGAATTCACAGGAAGTGAAGGTGTTGACAGTGAAACGTGTGGTTCCTCACATAGTGGACAGAATGAGGACGGTGTCATGTCAGACAGACAGGTCTCCTGACTCTACCATGCAGTGAATTCACAGGAAGTGGCAGTGTTGACAGTGAAACGTGTGGTTCCTCACATAGTGGACAGAATGAAGACGGTGTCATGTCAGACAGACAGGTGTCCTGACTCTACCATGCAGTGAATTCACAGGAAGTGAAGGTGTTGACAGTGAAACGTGTGGTTCCTCACATAGTGGACAGAATGAGGACGGTGTCATGTCAGACAGACAGGTCCCCTGACTCTACCATGCAGTGAATTCACAGGAAGTGAAGGTGTTAACAGTGAAACGTGTGGTTCCTCACATAGTGGACAGAATGAGGACGGTGTCATGTCAGACAGACAGGTCTCCTGACTCTACCATGCAGTGAATTCACAGGAAGTGAAGGTGTTGACAGTGAAACGTGTGGTTCCTCACATAGTGGACAGAATGAGGACGGTGTCATGTCAGACAGACAGGTCTCCTGACTCTACCATGCAGTGAATTCACAGGAAGTGAAGGTGTTGACAGTTAAACGTGTGGTTCCTCACCTAGTGGACAGAATGAGGACGGTGTCATGTCAGACAGACAGGTCTCCTGACTCTACCATGCAGTGAATTCACAGGAAGTGAAGGTGTTGACAGTGAAACGTGTGGTTCCTCACATAGTGGACAGAATGAGGACGGTGTCATGTCAGACAGACAGGTCTCCTGACTCTACCATGCAGTGAATTCACAGGAAGTGAAGGTGTTGACAGTGAAACGTGTGGTTCCTCACATAGTGGACAGAATGAGGACGGTGTCATGTCAGACAGACAGGTGTCCTGACTCTACCATGCAGTGAATTCACAGGAAGTGAAGATGTTGACAGTGAAACGTGTGGTTCCTCACCTAGTGGACAGAATGAGGACGGTGTCATGTCAGACAGACAGGTCCCCTGACTCTACCATGCAGTGAATTCACAGGAAGTGAAGGTGTTGACAGTTAAACGTGTGGTTCCTCACATAGTGGACAGAATGAGGACGGTGTCATGTCAGACAGACAGGTCCCCTGACTCTACCATGCAGTGAATTCACAGGAAGTGAAGGTGTTGACAGTGAAACGTGTGGTTCCTCACATAGTGGACAGAATGAGGACGGTGTCATGTCAGACAGACAGGTCTCCTGACTCTACCATGCAGTGAATTCACAGGAAGTGAAGGTGTTGACAGTGAAACGTGTGGTTCCTCACATAGTGGACAGAATGAGGACGGTGTCATGTCAGACAGACAGGTCTCCTGACTCTACCATGCAGTGAATTCACAGGAAGTGAAGGTGTTGACAGTTAAACGTGTGGTTCCTCACCTAGTGGACAGAATGAGGACGGTGTCATGTCAGACAGACAGGTCTCCTGACTCTACCATGCAGTGAATTCACAGGAAGTGAAGGTGTTGACAGTGAAACGTGTGGTTCCTCACATAGTGGACAGAATGAGGACGGTGTCATGTCAGACAGACAGGTCTCCTGACTCTACCATGCAGTGAATTCACAGGAAGTGAAGGTGTTGACAGTGAAACGTGTGGTTCCTCACATAGTGGACAGAATGAGGACGGTGTCATGTCAGACAGACAGGTGTCCTGACTCTACCATGCAGTGAATTCACAGGAAGTGAAGATGTTGACAGTGAAACGTGTGGTTCCTCACCTAGTGGACAGAATGAGGACGGTGTCATGTCAGACAGACAGGTCCCCTGACTCTACCATGCAGTGAATTCACAGGAAGTGAAGGTGTTGACAGTTAAACGTGTGGTTCCTCACATAGTGGACAGAACGAGGACGGTGTCATGTCAGACAGGCAGGTGTCCTGACTCTACCATGCAGTGAATTCACAGGAAGTGGCAGTGTTGACAGTGAAACGTGTGGTTCCTCACATAGTGGACAGAATGAGGACGGTGTCATGTCAGACAGACAGGTCTCCTGACTCTACCATGCAGTGAATTCACAGGAAGTGAAGGTGTTGACAGTGAAACATGTGGTTCCTCACATAGTGGACAGAATGAGGACGGTGTCATGTCAGACAGGCAGGTGTCCTGACTCTACCATGCAGTGAATTCACAGGAAGTGGCAGTGTTGACAGTGAAACGTGTGGTTCCTCACATAGTGGACAGAATGAAGACGGTGTCATGTCAGACAGACAGGTGTCCTGACTCTACCATGCAGTGAATTCACAGGAAGTGAAGGTGTTGACAGTGAAACGTGTGGTTCCTCACATAGTGGACAGAATGAGGACGGTGTCATGTCAGACAGACAGGTCCCCTGACTCTACCATGCAGTGAATTCACAGGAAGTGAAGGTGTTGACAGTGAAACGTGTGGTTCCTCACATAGTGGACAGAATGAGGACGGTGTCATGTCAGACAGACAGGTCCCCTGACTCTACCATGCAGTGAATTCACAGGAAGTGAAGGTGTTGACAGTGAAACGTGTGGTTCCTCACATAGTGGACAGAACGAGGACGGTGTCATGTCAGACAGACAGGTGTCCTGACTCTACCATGCAGTGAATTCACAGGAAGTGGCAGTGTTGACAGTGAAACGTGTGGTTCCTCACATAGTGGACAGAATGAGGACGGTGTCATGTCAGACAGACAGGTGTCCTGACTCTACCATGCAGTGAATTCACAGGAAGTGAAGGTGTTGACAGTTAAACGTGTGGTTCCTCACATAGTGGACAGAATGAGGACGGTGTCATGTCAGACAGACAGGTCCCCTGACTCTACCATGCAGTGAATTCACAGGAAGTGAAGGTGTTGACAGTGAAACGTGTGGTTCCTCACATAGTGGACAGAATGAGGACGGTGTCATGTCAGACAGACAGGTGTCCTGACTCTACCATGCAGTGAATTCACAGGAAGTGGCAGTGTTGACAGTGAAACGTGTGGTTCCTCACATAGTGGACAGAACGAGGACGGTGTCATGTCAGACAGACAGGTGTCCTGACTCTACCATGCAGTGAATTCACAGGAAGTGGCAGTGTTGACAGTGAAACGTGTGGTTCCTCACCTAGTGGACAGAATGAGGATGGTGTCATGTCAGACAGACAGGTCCCCTGACTCTACCATGCAGTGAATTCACAGGAAGTGGCAGTGTTGACAGTGAAACGTGTGGTTCCTCACCTAGTGGACAGAATGAGGATGGTGTCATGTCAGACAGACAGGTCCCCTGACTCTACCATGCAGTGAATTCACAGGAAGTGAAGATGTTGACAGTGAAACGTGTGGTTCCTCACATAGTGGACAGAATGAGGACGGTGTCATGTCAGACAGACAGGTGTCCTGACTCTACCATGCAGTGAATTCACAGGAAGTGAAGGTGTTGACAGTGAAACGTGTGGTTCCTCACATAGTGGACAGAATGAGGACGTTGTCATGTCAGACAGACAGGTGTCCTGACTCTACCATGCAGTGAATTCACAGGAAGTGAAGGTGTTGACAGTGAAACGTGTGGTTCCTCACATAGTGGACAGAATGAGGACGGTGTCATGTCAGACAGACAGGTCCCCTGACTCTACCATGCAGTGAATTCACAGGAAGTGAAGGTGTTGACAGTGAAACGTGTGGTTCCTCACATAGTGGACAGAATGAGGACGGTGTCATGTCAGACAGACAGGTGTCCTGACTCTACCATGCAGTGAATTCACAGGAAGTGGCAGTGTTGACAGTGAAACGTGTGGTTCCTCACATAGTGGACAGAACGAGGACGGTGTCATGTCAGACAGACAGGTCCCCTCACTCTACCATGCAGTGAATTCACAGGAAGTGAAGATGTTGACAGTGAAACGTGTGGTTCCTCACATAGTGGACAGAATGAGGACGGTGTCATGTCAGACAGACAGGTCCCCTCACTCTACCATGCAGTGAATTCACAGGAAGTGAAGGTGTTGACAGTGAAACGTGTGGTTCCTCACCTAGTGGACAGAATGAGGATGGTGTCATGTCAGACAGACAGGTCCCCTGACTCTACCATGCAGTGAATTCACAGGAAGTGAAGATGTTGACAGTGAAACGTGTGGTTCCTCACATAGTGGACAGAATGAGGACGGTGTCATGTCAGACAGACAGGTGTCCTGACTCTACCATGCAGTGAATTCACAGGAAGTGAAGGTGTTGACAGTGAAACGTGTGGTTCCTCACATAGTGGACAGAATGAGGACGTTGTCATGTCAGACAGACAGGTGTCCTGACTCTACCATGCAGTGAATTCACAGGAAGTGAAGGTGTTGACAGTGAAACGTGTGGTTCCTCACATAGTGGACAGAATGAGGACGGTGTCATGTCAGACAGACAGGTCCCCTGACTCTACCATGCAGTGAATTCACAGGAAGTGAAGGTGTTGACAGTGAAACGTGTGGTTCCTCACATAGTGGACAGAATGAGGACGGTGTCATGTCAGACAGACAGGTGTCCTGACTCTACCATGCAGTGAATTCACAGGAAGTGGCAGTGTTGACAGTGAAACGTGTGGTTCCTCACATAGTGGACAGAACGAGGACGGTGTCATGTCAGACAGACAGGTCCCCTCACTCTACCATGCAGTGAATTCACAGGAAGTGAAGATGTTGACAGTGAAACGTGTGGTTCCTCACATAGTGGACAGAATGAGGACGGTGTCATGTCAGACAGACAGGTCCCCTCACTCTACCATGCAGTGAATTCACAGGAAGTGAAGGTGTTGACAGTGAAACGTGTGGTTCCTCACATAGTGGACAGAATGAGGACGGTGTCATGTCAGACAGACAGGTCCCCTGACTCTACCATGCAGTGAATTCACAGGAAGTGAAGGTGTTGACAGTGAAACGTGTGGTTCCTCACATAGTGGACAGAATGAGGACGGTGTCATGTCAGACAGACAGGTGTCCTGACTCTACCATGCAGTGAATTCACAGGAAGTGGCAGTGTTGACAGTGAAACGTGTGGTTCCTCACATAGTGGACAGAATGAGGACGGTGTCATGTCAGACAGACAGGTCCCCTGACTCTACCATGCAGTGAATTCACAGGAAGTGGCAGTGTTGACAGTGAAACGTGTGGTTCCTCACATAGTGGACAGAATGAGGACGGTGTCATGTCAGACAGACAGGTATCCTGACTCTACCATGCAGTGAATTCACAGGAAGTGAAGGTGTTGACAGTGAAACGTGTGGTTCCTCACCTAGTGGACAGAATGAGGACGGTGTCATGTCAGACAGACAGGTGTCCTGACTCTACCATGCAGTGAATTCACAGGAAGTGAAGGTGTTGACAGTGAAACGTGTGGTTCCTCACCTAGTGGACAGAATGAGGACGGTGTCTTGTCAGACAGACAGGTCCCCGGACTCTACCATGCAGTGAATTCACAGGAAGTGAAGGTGTTGACAGTGAAACGTGTGGTTCCTCACATAGTGGACAGAATGAGGACGGTGTCATGTCAGACAGACAGGTCCCCTGACTCTACCATGCAGTGAATTCACAGGAAGTGGCAGTGTTGACAGTGAAACGTGTGGTTCCTCACATAGTGGACAGAATGAGGACGGTGTCATGTCAGACAGACAGGTGTCCTGACTCTACCATGCAGTGAATTCACAGGAAGTGAAGGTGTTGACAGTGAAACGTGTGGTTCCTCACATAGTGGACAGAATGAGGACGGTGTCATGTCAGACAGACAGGTATCCTGACTCTACCATGCAGTGAATTCACAGGAAGTGAAGGTGTTGACAGTGAAACGTGTGGTTCCTCACCTAGTGGACAGAATGAGGACGGTGTCATGTCAGACAGACAGGTCCCCGGACTCTACCATGCAGTGAATTCACAGGAAGTGAAGGTGTTGACAGTGAAACGTGTGGTTCTCGTGGGTGTGCCACCATATAGGCAACGTTATTTAATCACCGTCGGCCTCTTTGATGACTCGTAGGGAGGATGTACCAGATGAGAGACGTGCCAAATCAAGTTTCAAAACTCTTTTTAAAAAATGTGGTCCTTTTCTTTTTTTTAAATCATGTGGTGAGATTGAAGCCCCGGAACATTCCTGTACGCGGAGCGTGAGCGGGATATATCTGCGTTGTACTTAAGGTTTACCAGTTTGGGATGCTACAAAGGAAGGGGATTACTAAGTCCACTTAAGTGTACCAGTCTTGGTACAGCAGGTTACTCTGTTGGCTTTACTGAATCTCTTCTTTCTCTTTGTCCCGGTAAAGGAACTGGGTCCTTTAGATCCAATGATGACTGTTGTTAATAGTTTGCCTAAACAGAAATAGCCATCCAAAACTCATTTTCGATACCTGGTGGATCAAATAAGAGCTGACAGCTAACTGCGTTCCTGTTGACCCTGAAAACATGGCCCGACACACTTTGTCTCGCCCACGGCAGCAGATCTTCATGAAGACCACCATCCCTGCCGTGCAGATACACTGCCACGCCTCCATCCTCGATAGCACCAGCAGGCGACTAATGCGGTTGGAGAGGGTGTACTGGGCCGGCAGGGCAGTATGGTGGTGTTGGGAAGCATGCTGACAGGAGTTGCTACCGTTTGTATAAAAGTCTTATCAGAAACAGTCATGCCGCTACAGAAGAGCTGATGTAAGAGCAGCGGTTGTGTGTTGTCTTTCCTGAGTCTGGGGTCGTTGGGTCTGTGCCCTGTGATGCTGCAGCCGGCATGAGGCACCTCAACAGGTCACCGCTGCGTCATAACAAGGATTCGCTGACGCTCTAATCAAGCTTTTTTTTCTTTTGGATATTTCCCCCTTTTTCTCCCCAGTTGTACTTGGCCAATTACCCCACTCTTCCGAGCCACCCCGGTCTCTGCTCCACCCCCTCTGCTGATCCAGGGAGGGCTGCAGACTACCACATGCCTCCCCCCATACATGTGGAGTTCTTTTCACCTGACAGTGAGGAGTTTCACCAGGGTGACATAGCGCATGGGAGGATCACGCTATTCCCCCCATCCCGAACAGGCGTCCCAATCCCCATGGTGGTAGGCAACGGAGTAGACCGCCACGCCACCCGGACGCCTGTTTTAAGAAGTTTTAAATGACGAGATGATCAGACGCTGGGCCAACCCCGGAATGGTCCGTCAGAAGTGTTGCGGTCAGACGTGCTGTTGAGTGTTGCCTCTCACTGACCTCTGACCTCTATTCTTGTGTACTCCTACACATACTCACAGTATCGTGGGCATGAAGCTACAATAAACTGTTTGGCTTACAAATGGACAGCACCTGCTTCAGTAAAACACACACAGGTGTGTGTACATGTTGTGGAGGGATTCCTCCACGTGGGCAGTTTGGTAGCGTGGTCCCAGCATTCTGCCGGCTGAGCCGGAGATTAAGGAGCTGTAATACCGTGAAGCGTCTGTGCGGTTGGCTCCATACTGTCTGAAAGGAGTTCGGTCTAGTCGACACTTGGCATCAAGACTTCATAGCTTATCACCTAGGTTTGGACTAAAAAAGGTTTCTTCTTAAAGGCTCTCTTCAAGAACAGTAGAGACATGCTTGTTATAGCCATCACACATGCATCCTTCTTTTGTGATCCTTTAAATCCTTTGAAAGCTCATGTCATTTTGTAAATCACTTTGGCAAGGGAGGAAACACATCACATTCTCTGCTAGGCTTCTGTTCAAACATTTTACCCTTGGTTTCGCACTTTGAAAAATGTTTTGTTCCTTTACATAAAAACAAACTTTTTTTCTTTTGATATGTCACTGTACAAAAAGAGCAACCGACAACAAATGAATCCACAAGTTAGAAAGGTAAACAGATGAGAAAAGAGAAGTTGCGTAGTTAACTTTCACATTGACGTGTAGAAAAGTGGACTGTGGAGAGTAGTGGACTGGAGGAAGAGCTGGAGCCAGCTCGGACTCGGGGTGTGTAGTGGACTGGAGGAAGAGCTGGAGCCAGCTCGGACTCGGGGTGTGTAGTGGACTGGAGGAAGAGCTGGAGCCAGCTCGGACTCGGGGTGAGTAGTGGACTGGAGGAAGAGCTGGAGCCAGCTCGGACTCGGGGTGTGTAGTGGACTGGAGGAAGAGCTGGAGCCAGCTCGGACTCGGGGTGTGTAGTGGACTGGAGGAAGAGCTGGAGCCAGCTCGGACTCGGGGTGTGTAGTGGACTGGAGGAAGAGCTGGAGCCAGCTCGGACTCGGGGTGTGTAGTGGACTGGAGGAAGAGCTGGAGCCAGCTCGGACTCGGGGTGTGTAGTGGACTGGAGGAAGAGCTGGAGCCAGCTCGGACTCGGGGTGAGTAGTGGACTGGAGGAAGAGCTGGAGCCAGCTCGGACTCGGGGTGAGTAGTGGACTGGAGGAAGAGCTGGAGCCAGCTCGGACTCGGGGTGTGTAGTGGACTGGAGGAAGAGCTGGAGCCAGCTCGGACTCGGGGTGTGTAGTGGACTGGAGGAAGAGCTGGAGCCAGCTCGGAATCGGGGTGTGTAGTGGACTGGAGGAAGAGCTGGAGCCAGCTCGGACTCGGGGTGTGTAGTGGACTGGCGGAAGAGCTGGAGCCAGCTCGGACTCGGGGTGTGTAGTGGACTGGAGGAAGAGCTGGAGCCAGCTCGGACTCGGGGTGTGTAGTGGACTGGAGGAAGAGCTGGAGCCAGCTCGGACTCGGGGTGTGTACCCACCAACAATACAACTTGGCTCATAGCGGCGTGGCTGTGAAGAGCGGAGAGTCAACAGCTAATGCAGGAAAAAGCAAATTGTAGAAAGCTGCGACAAGTCATTATCGTCTATATTGCTGCCGTGTGCAAACACAACAGTGTGTTTGTGTGCATACAACCTGTATGAGACCAGACTGCAGAGAACTCGAAGTCAAACTGTTGTTCCCAGATCTTAGTTTCCTCAGTTTGTTGTCTAGAGGGCACATGTACACATGTTGCTTGTCGTGTGGAGCGTTTATCTGCATATGTTGAGCTACGGTGAACAAATGGTAACTTTCATACCTGTTGCCAGTGACCTGCACAGTGTACTGAACTGTTCTGTACTATGCTGTCCAGTGACCACACAGCAGGTGTGTGTGTACATCAGGTTGGCTTGGCCCATCAACTGAAGGTCAGCACTTAAGCTCTCGGCACAGATGCAGAATTGGGGCTAACTGAGGGGACTCCAATCCTTAGCCTCTATTATTAGGATTCAGAGCCACCGGTCAGTAAATCTGTCTCTCCAAGAACATGGTGTGCACCTCGCTGAGCACCACGGAGATCCTTAGAGGGGTCTAAGTCCAGGGATTATCGCCACCTTTACTGTTGGAATCACTGATATCATGACAGGAGAGACGGGTGGAGTGGGAGGATTTGCTCTGCCACATTAGCTGTTAGCTTATGTCCTGCCAACTGACTGTGGCCACAGCAAGCTAGTGGTGTTTAGGTTTTGAGTCGCCCTACCTCGTGTGAGTAACGATGATAAAAAGCTGTTCTTTGTCAAGACGTATCTTCTGTTTGGCAGATGCTTTTATCCACAGCACCACACAAGTGCTGTGAGTGTATACGTTTTAACGTATGGGCCTGAAGGAGGACTCAAACCCTTATCCCTGGCAATGCTGTTGACATGCTCCTTGAGAGCTCCTTGAAGTCTTTTTAGTATTTAACAGTAGAGGAGACACCCCCATAATTCTCAAGACTTATCAGTGTGACTTCCTGTGGGCAAGCACAGGAAACAGTAAGTGAAGCCGTTCAACAGGAATGCAGTGGCAACCTGTAGGCCGGAGGACATTTTACTCTCCAAGGTGCCCTTGCTGCTGTATTTAAAGCTCTTGTGGGGCAAAATAGAGTGATGGCGCCTCACAGATCGGCTGAGAGACCTTTCAAGGTGTGGCCCCATTTAGAAAAGAAAAGTAGGAGGAGGGAGAACCCATTCACATGCAATACAGACTCTCTCTCTGTCTTCAAACACATACACAAGCACACACATTCATGGACAGAGGCAGTCTTCCCATGCTGACGTTCAGCCTTAGCTCTGTTTACGTCAGCTGTGGGAGGCATCTTGGGATCCCGGGTGGAGCGATTGCCAAGACACTGTCACTGCAATGCAAACACCCACTGTCAGCGTCTGTCTCCGGGCCAGTACGATAAAGTTGTGCTGCACTTACTCAAACTAAAAGTAATGTTGTTTAGCTTGGACCTCATTTGTCTGCATGTGTTTCCAGTTAGTGTTAGCATGTGATCCCAGCAAGAGCCGCCAACTAAACAAGCGGGGGGGCAACAGCGTGCCACGCCAGGAACCTCTGCTCAGCCTGATCCGCCTTAATGGCTCATGGACGTGTGTGTGTGTGTGTGTGTGTGCAAGCATGTTGGTTAAGTGAAGGACACCACATAATGTAGGTCTGAGTGTCCCTGCATCTGGTCTCCCAGGTTTGCAGCAGTTATTAGCTCTCTCGCTTCACTGCCCCCAGCAAGTGTTTTCATGTTTGTGTGTTTGCGTGTGGTATTGCAGGTCTGACACTTGGCTTTTTTTTTTGTTTTGTTCCCCAACTTGAGTTCCTTCAGTCCTCCACTCTCCTGCCCATCTATCAAATCAAGGTGCAACATTGGTCTCTCCTTAATCTTTTCATTTCATTCCTTTTCTTTTCTCTTTAAAGGCATGCATGCTAATTGCAAGGTAGGAGGGGGATGCAGAAGGTATAACCGCCAAGACTCAAACACGCGACTGTCCTGAGAGTTACTAATCATCAGACACACAGCTTGATCATTCAAGCAATACTGCCTTGTGTGAACCTGCCTGCTCAGGTGGCCCACAGGCCTAAGATACCTCTAGCATTGTACAAAGGATTTCTTTTCTTTTTGTTTCTGTTTTTTTAAATATGCCACGGCTCTTTGTGGAAGTGCTCCTTTCAAAAACATGGCCCATACTGATGCTGTACTCAGCAGCTGCACGGCGTTGCTGCAACTCCAGCATGAAAAGGTTATGAAAGAGTGTTTAGGAGAAGAAAGTACATGATTTCTGTGTTGTTTGCAGAAAAAATGGGTTGCACAATGTTAATATGATCAGAGCAGAGAGCTCACGCGCTCAGAGAACCTGCCGCCGTCAGTGAGAAATTATTTGGAATAAAAAGCAAAACAAAAAACAAAAAAAATCGACAGACAATTTGCACATCTGAATTCCCAAACCAAAACCCTGCAAAGATAAATAAATCTATTTTGACTTATCCTAAGTGGTTAAATAATATATTTATGTTATATTCTATTTAAATTTCAAACAATAATTAAATATCTAAAGGATGGCACCTTCTCTTTCACAAAAAAAAACATTACTCGTTGTGATATAATTTATAAAAGTCGCTTAAAATATCAATAAAACGATCGAGTCGCCTCCCTGCTCCGGCTCACGGGTCTTCTTCTTTCTCTTCTTTCTCCTCCTCCGACTCGTTCCCCTCAGTGCACCGGAAGGCTGGAGCAAAGAGCCGGGAGGGAACGTTGGTTTGTGCTTGTAAGGGGGGTGGAGGGGGGTGGAGGGGAGGGGGGCGTTTGCACGCTGTGTGTCCATTTGTCTGTCTGTTCATTAGTTCCTCTCTCGAGTTTACACTGAGGAAGAGGAGCTGGAGACGTTACTGTCGTCCAAAGACCTGCACTATATAGCTGCCAGAGAGGAGAGAGAGGAGAGGAGAGGAGAGGAGAGGAGAGGAGAGGAGAGGAGAGGAGAGGAGAGGAGAGGAGAGCGAGGGAGAGAGAGAGAGAGGAGATGAGAGAGGGAGGACAGAGGAGGAGAGGAGAGGAGAGAGGAGAGTAGAGCGAGGGAGGACAGAGGAGGAGAGGAGAGAGGAGAGGAGAGAGGGAGGAGAGAGGGAGGACAGAGGAGGAGAGGAGAGAGGAGAGTAGAGGGAGGGAGAGTAGAGAGAAGGAGAGGAGTGGAGAGAGAGAGGAGAGGAGAGTAGAGTAGAGAGAGGGAGAGGAGAGAGGAGAGTAGAGCGAGGGAGAGAGGAGAGGAGAGAGGGAGGACAGAGGAGGAGAGAAGTGTTTCTGGTACTCCCTGTGTTTGTGTTACGACCATATTTTGCCAAGAGACAAAACATAAACACCATCACTCTCCCGCTGGGCCAGGAGTTGCTTTGGCCGGTGACAGCGTTCAAACGGGCTGACACTGATCCGAGGCAGATTTCTCCAGCTCCTTGTAGCCCCCATCCCTCCCCCTCCCCCCTCCCCCACCCCCACCACTAGCTGTTTCACGCGTTCTCTTAGAAAGCAGTAAGTAATGCTCTCTCTCTCTCTCTCTCTCTCTCTCTCTCTCTCTCTCTCTCTCTCGCTCTCTCTCGCTCTCTCGCTCTCTCTCTCTCTCTCTCTCTCTCTCGCTCTCTCGTCCATCATGGTCTTGACAGTTCTTCCGCTCGCTTTTTAAATAATGCCCTCAGTCTTCCCCTTCATGTCCCTCCTAGTCCTGCTCTCCTCTTTCCTGTCCCTCCTTCTTTCAGCAGTGCTGACAAAGTCCAGAGGAGAAGCACCACGGTTTACATCAAATGGCAACACCATCTTCTGATGTCCTTGCAACCCCCCACTCCACCCCTGCACCCCAGTGGGATGGTAAACAGTGTCTCCTCCTTTATCATCTCCTCTTTTCTCTTCTCCTCAACTCGCCCTTCGTTTTCCCTCTTCTCATCTCTTCATGTCTGTTCACTTCACTATTCCATCTGTCTGTCTGTCTGCTGTCTGCCTCTCTGTCTCTGTCTCTCTCTCTCTCTGTCTCTGTCTCTGTCTCTCTCTCTCTCTCTCTCTCTCTCTCTCTCTCTCTCTCTCTCTCTCTCTCTCTCTCTCTCTCTCTCTCTCTCTCTCTCTCTCTCTCTCTCTCTCTCTCTCTCTCTCATCACCCAGTCCTTTGAGAAAAAAATCCTCCCATTGAAAGCAACTGGAGGTACCAGGAGAGGGGAATTGAAAGGTGTTGTTGTTGCTTTTAAGAGAAATGTATAAAACATTCCATGGCAGTTGAAATGTCTTCTTTCCTCCACAAAATGTCTTTGATCAAATTGTCCTTGGCCAGTTCGCAAGTCCTTCTTAATTTCCCAGGAGACCGTCCTTCTTTTTCCCCTGGGCCAGTTTTCTTCTGACGCCGTTCAGTCACTGTCAGAGAGTTGACGGCTTGGTCTTCTTTTACATTCCACTTCACTCCGTCTCATCCACCGCCTCCGCCGAGGACAGGTCCTTTCACACTGGACCTCACCGCCTTCTTCATGAAATAAAACATTATAATAAATTCTCTCTTTTTCTGGCACATTCATTCCACTCCTACTCTTCCCTGTGCACAACTCCTCTTCCTCCTCAGACATAAGCTGATTCGCTGGACTGCGTGCGTCCCAGGTTGGGTGGCTGCGACAGGTGCGCCATGTCCTTCTTCCTGATCTCGCAGATGGACTTCCTGCGTGCCTGTACGCCTCTAATGGCCGCCTTGATCTTCCGCCAGCCCAGGTGGTTGAGCTCTGCCAGGTTGAGAACCACACAGATTCCACTCACAGCGAACATGAACACCAGGAAAACAGTCTTTTCCGTGGGCCTGGACACATAGCACTCGACCTCCTTCAAACACGGGTAGCGGTCACACTCGAAAATCCCAGGCACGCTGAAGCCGTACAGGAAGTACTGGCCCGCCAAGAAGCCGATCTCCAGGGCGTTTCGGAACACCACCTGAATGATGTAGAAGCGAGAGATCCCTTCTTGCCGGCGCACCTTGGAATTCTTCCCGTGGGTGAGGCCGCGCGGCGCGTTCGGGATCTCCTTCACCTCCAGGCAGTCAGGCTCCTCCTTCCCTCCGCCGCTGTCGCCGCCGTGCTGCACCAGGATTCCGTTGATGTTACGGAGCTTCCGCGCCCCGTCCCTCGCACCGTAGTCCCTCTCCAGTATGGGATAGAGGAAGGAGTAGCGCCTGTCCCTCTGCTTGGCAGACTGGTGGACCGAGTAGGTTATGAAGCAGAGGCTGGGAGTGCACACTAAGATGATCTGAAACACCCAGTAGCGGATGTGGGAGATGGGGAAGGCCTTGTCATAGCAGGCCTGGTTACAGCCCGGCTGCAGGGTGTTGCAAATGAACATGGTCTGCTCGTCCTCATACACCGTCTCCCCCACGATGGCCACAATTAAGATCCGGAAGATTACCACCACTGTCAGCAGGATCCTGATGGGACAGACAGACAGACAGACAGACAGACAGACAGACAGACAGACAGACAGACAGACAGACAGACAGAGCAGTAAAGACAGATGAATTAAAGGTTGACAAAAAGAAAAAGAGCAGGTGAACTAGTGTGATTTACAGCATATTATGAAGGATAAGATGTCCTTGAATATCCATTTACTCTGCAGACGTGCTGACTGTGAATGAAAATTTTAAGAGACATGAAAAAGAAAAGAGCAATTAAGGTAAAATAAAAGGAAGATGAAATAAATTAGGAAGATAAAGGCGATTGAATGCAAAGATTGCAGTTTAAGACTTTCGATGGTGAATGCTGATTAACCATTTTTGGAAAGCCTTATTTCACCTGGTTATTTTCATCTTAGCAGTCGTTTTTGAAAGAATATTTGCATATCTCCCTTTGTAACAAAACCCCCAATAAATTAAAATGGGTTGAATGTAGCAAGTATATGGAGTGGTCTCACTGTAAATAGGAATAAGGAGAGCAGCACAAAAGGGAAGGTGACTTTTCAGTTATCACCTTTTCACACTAATAAATTGTGCTCTGAGTGTGATTAGACCAAACGAGGTGGTATAAGGTGTGAAAAGGAGGGGGCCGAGCATTAACCCTTGAGGCATGCCTGTTGCAACTTGTCAGGGACCGAAAGCCTGACTGCTCTATGTACTTCTTATGGCTTCCCTATCAGGTAAAACCCCAGCCCCAGGGGGCGTCCGGGTAGCGTAGTGGGCTATTCCGTTGCCTACCAACACAGAGATCGCCGGTTCAAATCCTCGTGTTGCCTCCGGCTTTGTCGGTCGTCCCTACAGTCACAATTGGCCGTGTCTGTGGGTGGGAAGCCGGATGTGGTTATGTGTCCTGGTCGTTGCACTAGCGCCTCCTCCGATCGGTCGAGGCGCCTGTTTAGGGGGGAATAGTTGATCCTCCCACGCGCTACGTCCCCCTAGCGAAACTCCTCACTGTCAAGTGAAAAGAAGCGGCTGGCGACTATCTATCGGAGGGGGCATGCGGTAGTGTGCAGCCCTCCTCGGGCCGACAGAGGGGCTGGAGCAGTGACCGGGACGGCTCGGAGAAGGGGGTGATTGGCCAGGTACAACTAGGCTGAAAAAGGGGAAAAACTGTAGCCACTTTTGCTGTGTAGCTAATACCCAGGTCCATCAGTGCTGACAGTAGGATCTGGTTATTCAGTGTTTGAAATGTGGCAGAGGAGGATGATATCTGATGACCTGGAGGCAGCTTTGACTCGATAAGGTGCTTCAGTAACTTCGAGAAGAGCCATTTCAGTGGGGTGACCACATCAAACCCCAAACTGATGTGGATCAAGTAGGTTATTCTGGGAGAAAAGGGAGGAGAGGTGATTGCATGCTGCTATGATTGGGAGCAGCGAACGAGCAGTGTGTGTGCATGTGTGTGTGCGTGCGTGCGTGCGCGCGTGTGTGTGCGCGTGTGCGCGTGTGTGTGCGTGTGTGCGCATGTGTTGAGACGTATAGAGTGGGATCTTCATCGTTTGTCTTACTTGGCACTCTGATTAAAGTCATAAAGATAAACCCATAATGTACACACACACACACACACACACACACACACACACACACACACACACACACACACACACACACACACACACACACACACACACCTTACTGAGAGATGAAACCAAGCTATACCTTTTTTGCAGCTTAGGATTTATTTACATATGTGCGTCACGAGAGAGAAGTTGTTGTGCTTGTGGCAGGATGAGGCAAATTGCTTTAAATGTGTTTATCTGTGTGTGCATTGTGTGTCTGCATGTGTTTCTGCTAAGGACATTTTCATGTATATTTACCGAAACATGAATGTGTGAATGCAGTTGTGAATATGTGTGTGTGTGTCTGTGCGTGCATACTTGCATATGTGCTTGTTACACTATAAATATAGAATATAGCCGCCAGTGAGTTATCTTAGACCAAAGGTATCCAGTCCTCCTTTTTATCTTTTCTTGCAGACAGCTACCCTTACACACTCCCCTTTGTTATTTTCTCACCATATGCATTTCATTCATGTTTTGGATATGCGAGTAATCGAGTGTATTTGTGTCTTTTTGCTGTCTCTGAATGTAATGCACAGCCAAACTAAATCTGGTCAACTAAATCCAGTGCAAGACTGGGAGAATACAGTGTCATATACAATACAGCCATCCTCACCCACATTTACCATTTAAAATTAGGAAACTAAAATCAAATAACCTCCCCTGGCTGAGCGATGACAGTCGAGCCCTTAAAAGACTGTGTAGAAAATCTGAGCAACAATGGAAGTTCAGCAAGTGTGAAACAGCACACAACACCGTTAAAAACCCAATGCTAATTTACCAGAAAGCAGTTAAGGATGCAGATCGCCTTACTTCTTTGAACTGATATCAAGAAATAACCACAATCCTAAAGTTCTCTTTAGGGTAATTGATTCTGTAATTAATGGTCCCTCCACTTCTTCTTCTTCTTTTTTTTTGAACCTGATGTTGAAAAATATTGTCCAAAATATTTCTCACTCATTTTGTAAATAGGAGGAAGAAAGAAATCCGCTTTATTTTGTCATTGTATTCTTACAATGAATTTGTCTTCTGCATTTAGCCCATCCTATTGTATTGGAGCAGTGGGCAGCTGCAGTGCCCGGAGGCCAACTCCAGTTCTTCTTTCCATTGCCTTGCTCAGGGGCACAGACAGGAGTATTAACCCTAACATGCATGGCATGTCTTTTTGATGGTGGGAGGAAATCCACGCAGACACAGGGAGAACCTGCAAACTCCACACAGAAAGTACCCGGGACGGCCTGGGGTTCGAACCCAGGACCTTCTTGCTGTGAGGCAACATTGCTAATCACTGGGCCACCATGCCACCCTATAAATAAGGTGGAGAATATCGGGTCCCAAATCCAGCCTGGCCCTTGCATTCTTTCCACTCCCTTTGTTAATTCTGCTTCTTTTACCCCATTTACCTATTACAGTTTCAGTGTTAGAGAGTACGGTCTCCCATATGAACTCCTCCTCCTGCATGTTAGACATCATCCCCGCTAAGCTTCTCAAGGAGGCATTTTCCACCGTTAGCCTTGTTATTCTGCTATATATATATTCCCCCCCCCCCCAATTGTACTTGGCCAATTACCCCACTCTTCCGAGCCGTCCCGGTCACTGCTCCACCCCCTCTGCCGATCGGGGGAGGGCTGCAGACTACCACAAGCTTCCCCCGATACATGTGGAGTCGCCAGCTGCTTCTTTTCACCTGACAGTGAGGAGTTTCACCAGGGGGCTGTAGCACGTAGGAGGATCACGCTATTCCCCCCAGTTCCCTCTCCCCCCGAACAGGCGCCGCGACCGACCAGAGGAGGCACTAGTGCAGCACCCAGGACACATACCCACGTCAGGCTTCCCACTCGCAGACATGGTCAATTGTGTCCAACCAAGCAGGAGGTAACACAGGGATTCGAACCGGTGATCCCCATGTTGGTAGGCAACGGAATAGACCGCTATGCTACCTGGACGCGGGTTATTCTGCTAATTCTTAATAAATATCTGGCCTCTGGTTCTTTACAGACAGTTTTAAGCATGCCATTTTCCACCCATTGCTAAAGAAACCTGATTTGGATCCCCTGCTCTTAACTAACTACAGACCAATCTCCAAATTGTCTTTTTTATCTAAGTTTCTGGAGAAAGGAATTTCATCTTAACTGATATCTTTTATGAATACTAATAGAGTTTTTAACAGTTTCCAGTCTGGTTCTAGAGCACTTCATAGTACAGAGACAGCGGTTGTTAAGGTTACTAATGACCTACTGCTGACTGGAGACAGAGGTGACTGCTCGATTTTAGTTCTTTTAGACTTAAGCGCTGCCTTTGACACAGTCGATCACAATATCCACTTACATCGCTTAGAGACTTGGGTAGGCATCAAGTGCTCAGCTCCTAGTTTATTACGCTCATACCTCTCCAACAGAACGTTTTCTGTTATTCTGGGTAACTCTACTTCCTCAATGGCTCAGTTGAGTTGTGGTGTCCCTCAAGGCTCAGTTCTTGGCCCCCTTCTGTTTTCTATATACAGTGGCGCCGGCAGCGGTAATCCTGTACGCACCGTGCGTACATTCTTTCTTTTTTTTTTTATCATTTTGTTCATTTTTTTGCCACTCACGCCGTTTGACGCAAATACATTTGAAGGCCGATGATTGGTGTTAACGTCACTGGACAGGTCCCTGTACGCACCGTGTGTATAGAGTTACGGCTGCCGGCGCCGCTGTCTATATACATGCTACCTCTTAGCCAGTTTATTCAAAATCATGATGTGTTTTACCATTTTTATGCTGTCAACACTCGCTTATCCATGCCACTAAAAGTCATAGATCCTAGCAGCTTAGCAAATTTCACAACTTGCCTCTCTGATATTAAATCCTGGATGTCCCCAAAAGTTTCTTAAATTTAATGATGATAAGTCTGAGGTCATTCTGTTCAGTCCCCCAAATTCCATCAGTCCTTTTGGTAATAATATTCATGGTCTGTCAAATAGTATTAAGCAGACTGCTAAACTCTGTTTTGATAATTAAGTAAAAAATGTCGTTCAGTCATGTTTCTTCCAGCTCAAGGTAATCTCTAAGATAACGTCATTTTTATCAATTGCTGATCTACAAAAAGTTGTACATGCTTTTATCGATTCTTGACTTGATTATTGCGACTCACTGTATTCGTGTATCAGCCAGGGCTCCCTCCACTGTCTGCAGTTGGTTCAAAACACCGCTGCTCCCCTTGTTACCAGGACAAAGAGGCATGATCACGTCACACCTTGCCTCCGTGCACTGGCGCCCTGTTAGATTTCGAATTGATTTTGAAATGTTATTGCTCACTTTTGAGGCCTTAAACAGTCTTGCTCCTAAATACATCTCTGATTTGTTTACCTGGTAAGCGCATCCTTGGCTTTTAAGATCCGCGGATGAAGCCCTGCTGGTTATCCCCAGGTCACGGTTTGTCACAAAGGGGGCTCGGTCTTTTGCTGTTAGAGCCCCCACACTGTGGCCCTCTCTTCCTACTGAACGCAGACACACTAAGTCTCTAGCTGCTTTTAAATCTCTTCTTAAAAATGTTCTCTTTGTGAAAGCTTTTGGAAATGCTTGATATTTTTTTCATTTATTTATACTGTTTTTATTTTTTTTCCTATTTATTGTGGTCTTATTCATTTATTGTCTTTACGTCCTCTGTGGTCATGTCCTTTGGTTTTCTTCTGTTTTGCCTTGTCTGGTTTTACTTCTTTTGTAAAGCACCTTGTAACATTGTTAATAAAAGTGCTATATGTGTGTTATTATCATTAATATTATAGGACATTTTATATGCCTATTATGTCTACTATGTATTATCTTAAAGCTCTGAATGCAAAAATCTCTTTGAAAAAATCCATATCCCACATTGCTCCTGGTTTTTACATTTTAGGTTACATTAGGACTTGTATTCAACCAGTGTATCGGTTATTGCAACGCTTAAAGCCCTTTGCTAACTTATCAGCTGTTCTAGCCACATATATCTGTTCTTCGTGATTCACAAGGATTTATTTAGCAGGTGATATTGACAAGAAATAATCCCTTTCACCTTAATTTCACATCATGTCCGTTCATTTAATGGGAAAAGTCACGTGTCCTGTTGTTTTGTGCTCTCATCAAGAATGATCCAACAAGATGTCCCACCAAAACTGTATTGTGCAGTGTTTCCATTCTGTAAGCATAGTACATCTGCACACCAGTGTGATGGCGTCTGGATCCAGAGGGGCTGCTGCCACTGCTCCTTGACTATTGCCAAATAATCATTAATGGCATTTGGCAGTGCAAAGGGTAATCTACCAATCACGCAGTGGGTTTGCCAGTCTCGTGTGGCACAGATGTGGGGTCAGAGGGTAAACTTAATCCTTTCCAGAGTCCGACGTGCAATTCAAATGCACCTCTCATCAAACCGTAGGTCACAAATCATAGCCTCCAAAATGAAAAATACAAGAATCCTACCACCTGTGATCAGCTTGCGTGTGGGGAGGCAGGAAAACAAATGAAAAAAATTAAATGCTTTTGCCCTTGTAGTGACTCCACTAAGGAGCTTAGGGACCAGAGAATTCACAATACCGGAGAGTACTGCGCAAAACCACACACACACACACACACACACACACACACACACACACACACACACACACACAAGTAAATGGACACACACACACGCGCGCGCGCGCAAGCAAATGGACAGACATTCATATAGCAGAAATGTAAATGAAGGTGAATGTGACATATCCGGTATAGCAGCCAGTCAGCGGACGCTGTTTAAACTGATTAGTTACTGAAGGAAGACATCAAATTACTCTTTAAGATGAGTTGGGCCCGGACAGGGATAAAAAGATTACCAAGTTACTCAAAACCCCAGCATGGCTGGGACAGCCTCTCCTTAGATTAAGCCAGAAACCTGCCAACGTGGGGACCGATGGAGACATGGGGGGGGGGGTCAGCGAGGGAACGCGACGATGGAGGAGAATCTGATCATAGACAGGAATTATAGAATGGCTTCCACACGACGCACACCCACTGCTGGCTGTAGTGAGTGGCTGGGCCGAGGGAGGGCTCCTGCATTACGCTTGTTTGTCTGCTTGTTTGCTTGTTTGTTTATTTGTTTGTTTGATTGTTTGTTTGCTGTTGTTGCTGTTGCCGTTGTAAATGCCGTCGAAGAGCTTTAGATTATGACAGCCCACAAAGCAAGCTCCACCATCTTCTTTCTCTCTACCTCATGTCGCTTTATTTTCTCTCTCTCTCCCTTCCTTCCTTCCTTCCTTCCTTCCTTCCTTCCTTCCTTCCACATTTCCTCACCTCCTGCCACCTCTCCAACCCTCTTCGTCCAAAACCGCACCGCCAATCTACCCAGGCTGCGTCACGGCCACGCTAGATGACGCAAGCACGTCAGCGTGTCGACTTTTGCAACTGGGGCGCGCTCCGAAGACTCTGATGACGTCACAGAGACGCGCGCTGTTTCCGGCGAGCTTTGATGACGAAGGCTTTCCGTTTTGTTTCATGCCTTTGTCTTTTCTAAATGTCACGTGTGTTCTTGTCCTGTTGACATCCTTTTCAAGACACCCTCGCAAAAGAGGTTTTGAACCTCGGTTTTTATTTTATTTATTTATTTATTTATTTTCATCTGGTCAAATAAAGCTTAGTTGATAAAAACAAAACCTGAATGTGATCAACCATCGCGGATCTGAGAAGGACAGGAAAAAAATTGCCCTGGTGATCCAAGAGCAAGCAGACGACATTATAGCACACTCTAGCTAGCCTGCTCTCTCTCTCTCTCTCTCTCTCTCTCTCTCTCTCTCTCTCTCTCTCTCTCTCTCTCTCTCTCTCTCTCTCTCTCTATCTATCTATCTCTCTCTCTATCTCTCCCCCCTCTCTCTCTCTATCTCGCTCTCTCGCTCTCTCTCTATCTCTCTCTCCATCTCTCTATCTCTCTCTCTATCTCTCTCTATCTCGCTCTCTCTATCTCGCTCTCTCTCTCTCTATCTCTCTCTATCTATCTATCTCTCTCTATCTCTCTCTCTCTCTATCTCTCTCTCTCTATCTCTCTCTCTTGCTCTCTCTATCCCTCGCTCTCTCTCTCTCTCTCTCTCTCTCTCTATCTATCTCTCTCTCTCGCTCTCTCTCTCTATCTCCCCCCTCTCTCTATCTCTTTCGCTCTCTCTCTCTCTCTCTCTCTCTATTTCTATCTCTCTATCTCTCTCTATCTCTCCCCCCTCTCTATCTCTCTCTCTCTCGCTCTCTCTCTCTCTCTCGTTCTCTCTCTCTCTCTATCTCTCTCTCTATTTCTCTCGCTCTCTCTCTCTATCTCTCTGTCTATCTCTCTCTGTCTTTCTCTCTCCCTCTCTCTGTGTTTCCCTATGTCTCCCCCCGTCTCTCTCTCCTTCCCCCGTTTTTCTTTCTCACACTCTATCTCTCTCCCTCTCTCTGTATTTCTCTGTCTCCCCCTGTCTCTCCCTATCTCTCTCTCTCTCTCTCTCTCTCTTCCGTTTTTCTTTCTCACTCTCTCTGTCTTTCTGTCGTCCTCTCCCTCTCTCTGTATTTCTCTATGTCCCTCCCCCTGTATCTCCCCCTCTCCCGTTTTTCTTTCTCACTCTCTCTCTGTCTTTCAATGCAATTCAATTCAAAGGGCTTTATTGGCATGAAAGTTTCACAACAATGTTGCCAAAGCATCAAAATACAGTTTGAATGGTGCACAGTAACACTAATGATGAACATCAACACAACATTGTAACGATCAATAAAGAAACAATAACACAGCCATAACAATAGAGAAACAGAAGCAGATCAGCAGGTGGAGCATGGGTGGTGAGGAGACTACAGCTGTCATGTCTTTCATCTTTCTCTATCTCTCTTTCTCTCTCCCTCTCTTTCCTCGCTCTCTGTCTTTCTGTATCTCTATGTCTGTTTCTCTCTCTCCCTGTCTCTTTCTCTATCTCTCTCTCCCGCCCTCTCTCTCAATTCAATTCAGTTCAATTCAATATGTGCTTTATTGGCATGACATACGTTTGTGTACATATTGCCAAAGCATTTAAAACAAAAGCACAACACAACACAACAATGATTATAATAATAACAGCAGCAACAACAATGATTATTATATCAAACAACAACAGCAGCAATAGGTCCGTCCCCCACTGTCTCTCAGGTTGTGTCTCTCTCTATCTCTCTTCCGTTTCTCTTTCTCACGCTTTCTCTTCCATGGCGGCACGCACGCTCGAATTATTTCACTCAGCTATGCAAACCCTTGCTGAAGTTGTGCACTCGTTTTATGCACTTAGTTGCAAATTAAATTTGGGTATGCATATGTAAGAGGTAAAGTCACTGGAAGCATTAGCACAGATCTAAACACACATAATGATACACATAGACACAAACACACATGCAAGTGCAGAACTGACCCTCTGTTCCCAACAGATGCTATTTGTTATTCCCTTATGCAAGTACATAGTCTGTGTTATGATACAAGCAGTGTTCATATAAAAGCACTATTCCCACACCCCTACAAATGCCTCTTATCTGTCTCGAATCCTCTCTCGCTCACTCACTCACTCATTCCCTGTCTCTGTTTCTTCCTCTTTTGTGTTAAGCTAACAGTTCAACCCATTTGGAACAAAGGGGGAGTATGACAACTCAAAAGCTGTTATCATGCATCTGTTGTTTATCAGCAATTAAACTTGTGCATACAAATATGAAAAATGATTATAAAATCTACCTCGGACGGGGGGGGGGGATTCTGGTTCCGTGCCACTTCTCAAATTGCACACATGCAAGTGCATACAATCACACGTATGCGCACAAATTGATGTTGCTTCTCTTACAGACTGTGTGATGTGGATTGCTGGGAGATTGAAATGCCACTCAAAGTGCAGTTGCTTTAAAACCCTCTTATGTGTGTATGTATCTTTGAAAGCTTATTGTTTACATGAGAAGGGAAGATACGAAAGGAGTTGGCTTTCTTGTGCCGCTCAGTGAGTGGAGCATAGTATTGCCACAGTCATTTCTCACTAGAGTCTGTTACGATCAGTAGCAGCAGACCCAAACACAGACACAATGGAATTGAGTAACATAAAAAGGGGTTTATTGGAGGAATAAAGGGGAATGAGGATAGCAGGCAGGGCAGAAGGTAGAGAGGCGATGGCCGATGGCAGAGCTGAGCTGAGCAGGATGGTGGTTTGCAAAGTTGTTCTGAGCAGGACAGGCGGACAGAATGAGTGTGGCTGGCTGAGGATAAGCTCGGGGTTTTAACAAGTAATCAGGCTAGGCAGGCAGGGGGACTAGAGGGTAAAGATCCTGGAAGCCCTAGTGAACACGGTAAATACAGGTGGTGCAAACAACATCAGGAATAACTCTGAATATGCTATTGGGCAGTACATTGGCCAGGTGCACTGTTGACTCACAGCAAGAAGGTCCCAGGTACAAAACCCAAGCCTTCCCACGTCCTTTCTGTGTGGCATTTGCATGTTCTCCCGTGTCTGCATGTTTACGCTGGCTGGATGCTCCAGTTTACCCCACCATCAAAAAAGATGTGCATGTTAGGGCTAATACTCCTGTATGTACCCCCTGACCAAGGCCTGGCAAAAAGAATTGGAGTTGGTCCCCAGTTGCTGCACAGTGGCTGCCCACTGCTGCTAGCTACACAGCTAGGATGGGTTAAATGCAGAGGATGAGTGGATGAAGAACTGGAGTAGATATACAGTTGAGTTGAGAAGTTGATGGAAGGCAGATGTGCAGGCTGGGCAGGTGATGTGAATAGGCTGCAATCAGGAGGGAGCCGGAGAGTGCCAAGGAAGTAAGCCATGCCTACACCACATACACGCACAGACAGACAGGGGGAAACAGGACACTCAGGGGAAAGGGGAAACACGGAAACACATCGTAACACAAGGGAAATAAATGGAGGCACAGCTGGGGCCATGACAGACCCCCCACCCCCACCCCCAACGAGAACCTCCAGGCGAACCACCAGGCTTGTCAGTGTGGTCTCTATGGATGTACCGGGTGAGGGAGGGGTCAAATATGAGCTGGCAGGATATACAGCTGCGTTCCTTTGGGCCGTATCCCTCCTAGTCCACCAGATACTGGTACTCACAGCCTCAGTGGCATACATCCAATAGCCGCCAGACAGTGTAGGCTGGGTGGTCATCAATGATCCAGGTGGGTGGAGGAGGAATGGCCAGAGGGCAAAATGGTCAGATAGAAACTGGTTTCAACTGGGAGACATGGAAGGTATGATAAATTCTCATGGGGGGAGGCAACGTGAGTTTAACGGCAGAGGGATTGATTATACAGTCTATCTCATAAGGTCCAATGTATCAGGGTGTTGGTTTTCTGGATTCGGTTTGTAAAAGGATATTTTTAGAAGAAAGCCAAACTCTCTGACCTGACCTGGCTAGGAGTTGGGTGCTGGAGTCCAGTGACAGTCAGTGATGTGCTGGTTGCAGTCAATGGAGCAGAGCAGGCATCCTTCCACACCGTGGGACAGCGGCAAAGATGGGCCTGGACGAAGGGCACAATGATTTCATCCTTTTGAGCAGGAAACAGAGGTGGCTGGTAACCCAGACAGCATGCAAAGGGGTGACATCCCCATGGCAGCACTGGGCAAGGAATTGTGAGCATATTCAATCCAGAGAAGATGTTTACTCTGGGGGGGGGGGGTTCCGGGCTGTGACACAACAAAGCACAGCTCCCAGGTCCTGGTTGACCCGCTCCATCTGTCTCGCAATGGTAGCCTTATCAGAGACTCACAGGTGCTCCAAGAGCGCAACAGAATGCCTTCTATACCTGGGATATGAATTGTGGTCCACAGTTGGAGATGATGTCAGGTGGGATCCCTTGGAGTTAGACAATGTTGTGGAGGTCAGCGGTTTCAAGGTTGTGGGAAGAAGTTTGGGTAGAGGCACAAAATGTACAGCCTTGGAAAATCTGTCTACAATAGTGAGTCTGATGGTGTAGACTTGAGATGATGGAAGTCCAGTTACAAAGTCGAGGCCAATGTTGCTCCATAGTCAACTTGGGACTGGTAGGTGATCGAGTGGGTCGGGGAATAGCTGGTGAGATGACTTACTGTGAGCACACACAGTACAAGTGAGCACAAAGGCACGGGTGTCCGCATCCTTAGAAGGCCACCAGAAATGCTGTGTCAGAAGGGGAAAAGTTCGGCTGATAGCATGATGATAGGCGAACCAGGAGGTATGACTCTATTAAAGGACTTGTGAGTGGACAGAATCAGGTCATTATCAGGGCCATTTCTTGGGTCTGGTAGAGTTCCTTGGGCTTTCTTGACACGGGATTCAATTTCCCAAGTCACTGCGGCCACAATGCACAACAAGGGAGAGATAGTATCTGGTTTGGTTGGATTGTTGATGGGGACAAACTGTCAGGAGTGGGCATCAAGCATTATGCTTCTGGAACCGGGTCGGTAAGTGAGAGTGAAACTAAATCATCCAGGGAACAGTGCCCAATGGGCTTGATGGGAACTAAGTTGTTTGGTGGTCTGAATGTAGGCCAGGTTCTTGTGATCCGTCCAATCAATAAATGGATGTTCTGCTCCCTCCAGCCAGTGATTCTATTCCTCCAAAGCTAGCTTGATAATGAGAAGTCCCCAACATCATATTTCTGCTCAGCAGAGGAAAATTGGTGAGAGAAGAATGCACAGGGGTGGAGTTTCTGGTGAGAAGCTGAGCACTGGGAAAGAACAGTTCCAACCCCTGTAACTGAAGCATCAACCTCCACAATGAACTGACCCGAAGGGTCTGGTTGGATGAGGACAGGTGCTGATGTAAAGCATTTCTTCAGTTGGGTGAAGGCAGCATCTGCCTCAAGAAGAAAGCCACTTTATTTTATTTTATTCTATTTTATTTTATTGTCGTTATAAAGTTGTTTTGGTTACAAGAAAAGGGGATACCTGAAGGGGTGAGTTGGGTAAGAGGCATGGCCACACAGCTGTAGTCTCTGATGAATCTTCTGAAAAAGTTAGGGAAGCCCAGAAACCACTGGAGTTGTTTCGAGGATGTGGGTATGGGTCACTCTGCCACTGCCTGAATCTTTCCAGGATCCATCTTCAGTTGCCCACTCTCAATGATGTATCCCAGAAACCCAACCGAACTGACACGGAATTCACATTTTTCAGCTCTGACAAACAGTTTATTCTCCAGTAGTATTTGGAGAACTTGCCTTTCATGCTGGATGTGTCCTTCCATGTTCTGGGTGAAGATAAAGACAACCTTTAGATAATCAAAAACTGACCAGTTTAGAAGATCGCAAAGGACATCGTTGACAAGAGTCTGGAAAACAGCGGGGGCATTGGTTAATCTGAAGGGCATGACTAAATACTCAAAGTGGCCAAGAGGGGTATTAAAGGCAGTTTTCCATTTATCTCCTTCCTCGATTTGGACCAGGTGGTAGGTGTTTCATGCCACGAAAGAGCACCACAGATGCGATGTTTGCTTTGAGAATGTTGATTGAGAAGTATAGAGAAGGCCAGAAAGAGTTGCACTGTGTCTTTGTAGATTTAGAGAAAGCTTATGACAGAGTACCGAGAGAGGAGGTGTGGTATTGTATGAGGAAGTCAGGAGTTGCAGAGAAGTATGTAGGAGTGGTGCAGGATACGTATGAGGGAAGTGTGACAATGGTGAGGTGTGCGGTTGGAATGACGGATGGGTTCAAGGTGGAGGTGGGATTACATCAAGGATCGGCTCTTAGCCCTTTCTTGTTTGCAATGGTGATGGACAGGTTGACGGACAAGATCAGGCAGGAGTCTCCATGGACGATGATGTTCGCGGATGACATTGTGATCTGTAGTGAGAGTAGGGTGCAGGTTGAGGAGAGCCTGGAGAGGTGGAGGTATGCACTGGAGAGAAGAGGAATGAAAGTCAGTAGGAGCAAGACGGAATACCTATGCGTGAATGAGAGAGAGGACAGTGGAATGGTCAGGATGCAAGGAGTGGAGGTGACAAAGACATCTGAGTTTAAATACTTGGGGTCAACTGTCCAAAGTAACGGGGAGTGCAGTAGAGAGGTGAAAAAGAGAGTGCAGGCAGGTTGGAGTGGGTGGAGAAGAGTGTCAGGAGTGATTTGCGACAGAAGGGTACCAGCAAGAGTTAAAGGGAAAGTTTACAAGATGGTTGTGAGACCAGCTATGTTATATGGTTTGGAGACATTGGCACTGACAAAAAGACAGGAGGCGGAGCTGGAGGTGGCAGAGTTGAAGATGCTAAGATTTTCACTGGGAGTAACGAAGAAGGACAGGATTAGGAACGATTATATTAGAGGGACCGCTCAGGTTGGACGGTTTGGAGACAAAGCAAGAGAGGCAAGATTGAGATGGCTTGGACATGTGTGGAGGAGAGATGCTGAGTATATTGGGAGAAGGATGCTGAATATGGAGCTGCCAGGGAAGAGGAGAAGAGGAAGGCCAAAGAGGAGGTTTATGGATGTGGTGAGGGAAGACATGCAGGTGGCTGGTGTGACAGAGGAAGACGCAGAAGACAGGAAGAAATGGAAACGGATGATCCGCTGTGGCGACCCCTAACGGGAGCAGCCGAAAGTAGTAGGTAGGTGTTTCTGAGACTGAGTTTGGAGAAGATGGTGGCTCCCTGGAGTGGAAACACAAGGGAAATAAATGGAGGCACAGCCGGGGCCGAGACAGTCAACCATAGTAAAAGCGTATGCACTTAATTACGTTTTCAGGAACTTTTTATTACTAGTTCCACTAAAAGATACATTAGACAGAGATATGGAAGGGGGTTGAAAGATGAGAGTGAAGATGCATATCTAGTAGAAAAGGTGAAAATAATTCAGTTGGGGGTGGAGACAGAAAATATTTACCCTATTTCAACTTTCACTCCTATCTCCTAGTGAGGAATGAAGCTGGAAATTAGGCAGGAAAATGAGGGAGGGAAGGCCAAGAAGAAATATTTGAAAAGAGGTTGATGAGGAATATGAATTTAGAGAGATTGGGAGATACATTGAGAAGATAAAAAGAAGGGGGAGCAGAGGTGGGAGGAAAAATGAGCTGTCTTGCATCTTTTTCTGAGGAACATAACACAACCCCTTTTTCCATGTCCTTTCTTCTTATCTCTCCTCCCCCTTTTCCCGACCAGCTCCACTCTACTCAGCCTCCCTATGCTAGTTACCACGGCAACAGGAGAGTGGCAGAAAACAGAGGGAGATGTCGAGGGGGAGAAATGTGCCAACCTGATGCTAAGTCTGCAAGGAAGTAAGGAACAGCTTGTTTTTGCTAAAGAGTGGAGCAGAATTATTGCAGTGGTTTGTAGCATTGCTCAGTTACTTGAAAGAGCCAAACCAAAACCAGGGTTTACTTTATTTAGGCTCAGATGGTTAATTTTGCAAAAAGTATACAGGAGAGAGTTTGCTTTAAAAGCAAATCCCACAACTGGGATAAACCAAACAAGTGTTCCCTATGGGCTATGCGATGTGAAGATGGCTAAAAGGAGAATAACATTGTCTCAACTTTTAAATCTGCTCAAAAAATGGTCAGCTGTGCTTGCAATATTTTTAATGCCATTATCTCAAGATCACAGGTTAAATATCACGTTATCTCGCGATAGCAAAGCTCGTTCTCTTGAGATAACGACCATTTGATAATAATGGAGAACTGGAAAATGAGTGTCTGGTACGGTAGATCACCGCGTCAGGCCGTCTACACTTCAGAGAGGCGCAGCCGCGCCACAGAGACTTCATGGTGCATTCAGGTTCGACTCGTAAACTGTGAAGTCTGCATCGCTTCGCACGGCAAAGCGCGTCGGCGCCGACAGGGACTTCATGGTGCATTCAAGCACACCTCCTAAAATCAGAAATCTGTACTTCATGTTAGGGTTTGTGGAAGACCCCAAGCGCACGACGCCAGACAGACATGGGGTCAGCCGAAAACTGGCGTACTTTATTCCTTACGCGTACAAATAGTCAAACGCAGGAAGGCAATGAGCGACAAGGAAAACGGAAAGTCCAAGGGGGAAAAAAACTCGCGGTTAATCCAAAACGGGAACACGGCAGGATATGTCCAGGGGGAAACTTTGCAAGGGAAAACATAAACCAAGGGCTGGGGTGAGTTCGGAGAGAAAAGGACCGTGAGAGGAGAGTGGCCGCTACTGCGGGGAGGTTATAACACGAACTGACAACGGGCGCGTGGGAGGCCACCAAACTTAAGCCCCGCCCTGACGGCTAAGCCCGGCCCTGACGAGCTGATTGGCTGCCGGCGCGGGGTGGGCGAGCCGTAGCACTTCAATGGCCACAAAGAAACGAGAAAGTTTCTACTTTTTCTTATTTTCCTTTGTTGAAATACCTACATCTGTCATTACTTTCTTGTTCTTTCACGCCAACATTTTTAACATAGTGAAGCAAAGCAAATTGCCCATTCAGTGCTGCAGTTTTCAAAATTCATTAAAATATTCAAATCAAGTTGTTATCAGCAAACCCCAGCATATTCTTGTAAGGTCTCTGGATATCTCTGTGATTATTTTCCATGTTGTTTTACTGCAGCATCTTTAATAATATGATCCCAAGATTATAACAATATCCCACTCTTTTTTACATTTAAAAAAATCCTATAAGACTTAACAAATTGTTATCAGGAAACTCAACCATATTCTGGTTCAATATGGCCCCAAGTACCTCTGTGATGATTTTCAAGTTTTTTGCAGCAGCATTTTTTTCAATAAGTAGATGCTGAAATAATAACAAAATCCCATTAATTTCTGCCTACGCAGCTAAAAACAACAACAACAAATCAAATTGTTTTCAGCAAACGCCACCATATTCTGGTTCAACAAGTCCCCAAGTACCTCTGTGATGATTTCCATTTTTTTACTGCAGCATTTTTTTAAAAGTCTCTTGGTTTTTTTTTTATCCAAGCAATACTGACAAGTGCGGTGATACTGACAAGTGCAGTGATACTGACAGGTGCAGTAATATTGACAAGTGCAGTGATACTGACAAGTAAAGTGATAATGACAAGTGCAGTGATACTGACAGGTGCAGTTATATTGACAAGTGCAGTTATATTGATAAGTGCAGTGATACTGATAAGTGCAATGATATTGATAAGTGCAGTTATATTGACAAGTGCAATTATATTGACAAGTGCAATGATATTGACAAGTGCAGTTATATTGACAAGTGCAGTGATATTGACAAGTGCAGTGATACTGACAAGTGCAGTGATACCGATAAGTGCCGTGATATTGACAAATGCAGTGACCTGCTAACCCTACACTAAATCCTCAACTTCAGCCTCCTTTAATACCTGTTCCCTCGCTGCGTTGCTCTGACATATCTCTAGCTCTCCTTCCTCCCCTCTTTCAAACTCCTTTTTACCTTTCTTTTCATAAGCCATCTCCACCTGCCAGCCTCCCAGCCTGGCATCATTAAAAACAAAAGGATACAGACCTACCACTATTTTTTCCCCAGAAATTAAGAAGAAGCACTTGGTTTTCTACAGTGCACAGCACATCCCCATGTCCCCAAATAGAAATAAATCCTTCCAAGTTTGAAGTAAGTTTGAAAAACTTGAACTCAATTTTCAGCCGAGTAGCCACTAGACCCCTGAACATGAGTTCCGCATCTGTGGACCCAGTGCCTTTCATTTTGTTTCTTCTGCTAAGCCAAATGCTCATTTTTGCCTGACCTATCAGAAAATTAACCAAGGTGACACGTCTGCACTGTGTTGCCGTGTACCTCGGACCAAAGACAAACAGGCTGTCTTCGAGAACCTCTCCTAAACCTTTGAGCCACTGCTGCAGTACAGAGAAAATAGGGCTCAACCTGCGACATCTGAGCCATAAGTGCTGTAGAGTTTCCTCATCATTACAGAAAGAGCAGTGGTTCCCTGCCCTAGGTTCAATGTGTGCCACATGTCTGTTCAAAGCCACAGCCCCATGTACCCCCCTCCACTGTAGATCCAAAGTGTGTTTCTCTATGGAAGGGGGGAGTTGTACAGGGACCTCCAGCTGTCCTTGGAGGATGGGCCTGGTGCCAACACACTCAACCACCTCGACTCCTGTACACTGGCTAGTGATGTTCTGTTGAGAACCTTTCCAGTGACTGCATACAAGTCCTTCTGTGATGTACTTAAGTCATGTAGTGCTGTTGTTTTGAAAGACAGAGTGGCCCCCTTCACTTCCTCCTGCTCCTCCACTGCTGCATGGATTGACAAAGATGGAAAAACAGGCCGCATAGCTGGCTGATCCTCTCCACACTCTGCTCCTAGTGCCTCTCTGAAGAAGCCAGGAAGTGCACTGATCAATTCCTCCAACAACCTCTCCATCAAACGAAGAGATTTAAAGCCAGTCTCTTGGCTCAAAATGCCAGCCGTCTTCCACTGTCCTCCTGATCTGAGACACCCTAACTTTGTAAGTCCAGCTCTCATGAGGGATCTCTGTACACTTACGGAGCTGAGCATCCCGCAGCGTATCAGTGGGTTATGGAATAGTGGTTCCTCCCCCTACACTGCCATAGATCTGGGAGTAGTCCCTGTTGGTGCGTAAAATCATTCCCCAAGCTCAGAGGACAGACTGATAGAAGGGTGTCATAGTGAACTCTATTCCAGCCAGGTCCAGAAGGAACAAGTGCTTGTCATAGTTCAGGTTCATGACCCTCCAAAGCAACACAGATGCTGTTTCACTCCAAAGTCGCTGGTCATGGTATAAAAGTCGCTGCACAGTTTGAAGGCGAAAAGCCATGATACTACTGCTGAGGTCGATCAGGCCCTGGCCTCCTTCTAGCACTGGTAGGAACAGTACAGCAGACTTGGTCCAGTGAAAGCCTCCCCAGAAGAAGTCCACTAGCGTCTTCTGTACTTCCCGTATGAGCGTGTCCGGAGGTTCTAAAACTGTAAACCGGTGCCAGAACATCAAGGCAATCAAGTTGTTAACAATCAAGACTGTCCCCCTATAGGACAACTGAGGCTGGATCCAAGTCCACCTAGACAATCGGGCACTGGCCTTCTCGGTTAAACCCTCCCAGTTTTTGCTCAGGAAGCGGTCACTGCCTAGAAAGACACCAAGGCATTTTATCCCGTCTGTATTCCACTGCAGCCCCGCTGGTAATGTCGGCTTTTCTGTATTGTTCCACTCCCCCAGCAAGAGGCCCTCGGATTTTGACCAATTAACCTTTGCAGAGGAAGCTTGTTCGTATAAGGCCAATTTCTTTTTGAGAAATTGTACATCGTTTTGGGTTGTTATGAAAACCGTGACATCATCAGCATATGCTGATAAGCTAACTGCAGTGGTGATCTTCCCTGAAAAGGTTAGCCCTGGGAGCCCCTGCCTGAGCTGAAATAAAAGTGGTTCAATGGCCAGGGAGTACAGCATCCCAGATAAGGGACAACCCTGTCTGATACCTCTCCTAACAGAGACAGGTCGGCTGAGTCCACCTCCTACCTTCAACAGAACACTGGCTCCGGAATACAACAACTTGATCCAGTTAACAAATTTATCCCCAAAACCAAAACCTTTAAGTGTTTTGAACAGATAGCAATGATCTATCCTGTCAAAAGCCTTCTCTTGATCTAAGGAAAGCAGGCCAACATCCAGCTCCTGGAGCTTAGATATGGCAATAATGTCACGTATCAAAAAAAGATTATCCTTAATTGTACGGTCAGGAACACAGTACGTCTGGCTGTAATGTACAACCGTGTCCATACACTGTTTGAGTCTATTTGAAAAGCATTTTGCAATGATCTTATAGTCAGTACACAACAATGAAACTGGCCTCCAGTTTTTTAGTAGGCCAAGAGCTCCCTTTTTTGGTAGCAGTGTCAGGACAGCCCGTCTACAACTCAAAGGTAGAGTTCCAAGAGTTCAAACATTCTTTAAAAACATCGTGTAAGTCTCGTCCAATTTGAGCCCAAAACGTCTTGTAGAACTCTGAAGGAAGTCCATCAACTCCAGAGGCTTTGCCACAGCTGAGCTGCAGAACCGCCGCAGACATCTCATCAAAGGAGACGGGGGACTCCAGCGAAGTCACCTGTGTTTCACCCAACTGAGGCAGTCCCTCCAGTATCTCCCCCACACAGCCAGAGTCACTGGTCTCCGCACTGAACAGGCTGCTGTAGAAGTCTATGGCCAACTTCCTCATCTCTGATGGATCAGTTGTAATTGCCCCACTGGGAAGTTTGAGGTGCATCATCACATTGTTCTTTCTAATTTTCCTCTCGAGTTTAAAGAAAAAAGAAGTTGGAGCATCTATGTCTTTGATGGTGGCAAGTCGGGTCCTGATTAAAGCACCCTTTGCTCTCTCATGTAGGAACCTACCTAAAGCCTTCCTCCTACTTTCCCAAGTGCTGCTGTCACCATCATGTCCAATAAGTACTTCGCCTTCTAATATCCTAATTTCTCTCTCTAATTCATCAAGACAAAGTTTCTCCACACCGAGAGTGTGTTGTTTGTATTGCTGACAGAAAATCCTAATTTGTGTTTTTCCTACCTCCCACCATCGAGCTAAGCTCTCAAAATCCTTCTTCCTCAGCCTCCAATGACTCCAGAAGTCAGAGAAGAACTGACACAAGGCTTTATCCTGCGTTAGCCGCACATCGAAGTGCCAGTGGGAACAGTGTCGAAATTGAACTTGTAAATAAAAATCTGCCACTACTAAATGGTGATCTGAAAATCCCACATGTGATATTGTGGACTTAATCAACCTGTTGTTGTATGTTTGATTGAGGTAAATCCTGTCCAACCTGGCTGCCCTCACACTACCCTGCGCAGCTTTTACCCATGTGTAGTGCCTAGCTGTTGGATTAAGTGTCCTCCAAACATCCGTAAGGTCGTTTTCTGCAACCACAGTGGACAGAAAAGAAGCTGACGGTGGATGGTGCTCTTCTGAGTTTCTGTCAACTGTAGGGTGTGTAGTGCAATTCCAGTCTCCTCCCACCACTGTGATTGAGCCACTATTAAATTGTTTGAGTTTATCCCTCAGTTTGCTAAACAATCTCAAGCGATCAGTGCCTGTATTATAAGCATACACATTTATAAACACAAAGGGTATTTCTTGGATTGTTGCCTGAACTACCTGGATCCTGCCCTGCTCCACTTCACATGTCAAAACATTTGTCAAAAGGAGGCGCTGCGAGAAGAGAACAGCTACACCTGCACTAAAGTTGGTACCATGGCTCACAAAAAGCCTGGCCTGCCCAACTCATTCCCCACTCTATCTCGTTGTCTGCAGAGCTGTGTGTTTCCTGTAGGAAGAGCACATCTATGTTCTTAGCTCTAATCAGCTCAGCTACCACACCTCGCTTAACTCTATCTCGTCCTCCGTTAATATTTAGACTCCCTACTCGCAAACCGTCCATTAAAAGAAGAGAGAAAAGGAAGGATAAGACAGTGAAAACTTTTCCAAGAGAGAAAAAAAAACACCTTTTGTGTATCACATATATTTTAGTTTTGTACATGTAAAGAAACCTTTCCTCGCTTTTCTTTCCTGAGTTTCGTCAGAATCTTCGTCAGACGAAACCTCTTCTGCTTACTGAGCTCTTCATATCCAGCTGTTTTTCTAATTTTCGTAACAGAACTAACAAACCTGTCCACATCCGAGAAGAAATCTGTTACATCCACAGACTGTCTGCCATAGGTTTCGTCAAGGAAATCATTAATCTCCTTTAATGAGTATAACTGCTGATCACCTTGCGACACAATATCAGCAAACTGAGACAGCCATCATGCTCTAACATGTCCTCATCTTCATTTCCAGCGTCTTCACAGTGTGACTCACCTGCAGAGACCTGACTCTCAGCCTCGGCTGGGTGACTGTCTCCCGCTGGTTCTGTCTGTCCTTCGTCTCTGCATACATCCGCATCCTGTGCTTCAGTACCACTCAAATTACCATCATTTACAGTATTGCTGTCCTGCTCAGTTGGTACATTTCCTTCCGTACCAGGTTGTGGATCACCGGTTACGGTGTCTCCTGCCGCCTGCTGCGCCGTTTGCGGGCTACCGCCCTCAGCGGCGCCTCCTGGCGGCGGCTCGCCTGTACTGCTGCCCGCTGTGGGCTCCCTGTGCGGGCAGGATGAACGTTTGTGGCCGACATCGCCGCACTCAAAACACTTCATGCGGCCAGAACTCGCGTACAAAGTGTAGAAGCCGTGTTCGTATTTGACCTTAAATGACACTTGTAGATGTTCTGAGGGGTCATTTAAATACATGAAGGCCTGTCTCCGCAGGGAGGTAACATGCTGCAGTCTGGCGTCGCCACAACCCAGACGGACTGTTCTGAACCCGCCAGCAAACTCCCCGAAACGACCCAGTTCTTTCTCAATGAGCTCGTTCGGGATAAACGGAGGTACGCCTGACACGGTAACACGTGTCGACGGCACAAACAATGGCGAGACGGCTACAAACAGATCGTCCAGCACCAGGCCTCTCTCCACCAACAGGTGGACTAAACGCTCCTCTCGGAGAAAAGCCACCACGGCTTTGTTCATCCGAGAGCCGTAGGTGATGTTCTCATAGCCGACCTGTTCTCCTGCAGCCAGGAGAACCTGTTCCACAGTGTACCGCGGGTCCACCACCACTCTAACCCCGTGTCTGATAGACAGGGGTGGCGAGCCCTCACCGGGGGGGGGGGGCGCCATACTGCACACCGCCAACCTCCCACCAGCTACTCCAGTCACTTCCCAAGCACCAACGAAGAAGTAAAATTAAACTTCCCTCACCTCACCATGTAAAGAAGAAAAGAAAAGAAAAAGAAGAGTGAAAGCAGTAGAGAACAAGTGAATTAATCCAAAAAAAACACGCTCAAACTCTTTCAACGCTCTCACTCACGCCGACGTACCCAACCTTCCCGCATGCAGTGCAGAGAGAGAGAGAGAGAGAGAGAGAAGAGAGAGAGGGGGGGGGAGAGGGAGAGAGAGAGGAGAGAGAGAGAGAGGAGAGAGAGAGAGAGAGAGAGAAGAGAGAGAGAGGAGAGAGAGAGAGGAGAGAGAGAGGAGAGAGAGAGAGAGGAGAGAGAGAGAGAGAGAGAGAAGAGAGAGAGAGAGAGAGAGAGGAGAG
>NC_079217.1:240000-250000 GCF_029633865.1 Lampris incognitus
TACTTTGGTGAATATACTTTGGTGTATATACTTTGGTGAACATACTTTGGTGAATATACTTTGGTGTATATACTTTGGTGAACATACTTTGGTGAATATACTTTGGTGTATATACTTTGGTGACTATACTTTGGTGAACATACTTTGGTGAATATACTTTGGTGAACATACTTTGGTGTATATACTTTGGTGAATATAATTTGGTGAATATACTTTGGTGTATATACTTTGGTGAACATACTTTGGTGAACATACTTTGGTGAATATACTTTGGTGAATATACTTTGGTGAATATACTTTGGTGAATATACTTTGGTGAACATACTTTGGTGAACCTACTTTTGTGAATATACTTTTGTGAACATACTTTGGTGTATATACTTTTGTGAATATACTTTGGTGTATATACTTTGGTGAATATACTTTGGTGTATATACTAAGGTGAACATACTTTGGTAAATATACTTTGGTAAACCTGCTTTTGTGAATATACTTTGGTAAACCTGCTTTTGTGAATATACTTTGGTGAATATACTAAGGTGAACATACTTTTGTGAATATACTTTGGTAAACCTGCTTTTGTGAATATACTTTGGTGAATATACTTTGGTGAATATACTTTGGTGAACATACTTTGGTGAATATACTTTGGTGAACATACTTTGGTGAATATACTTTGGTGAACATACTTTGGTGAATATACTTTGGTGAATATATTTTGGTTAACATACTTTGGTGAACCTACTTTTGTGAATATACTTTTGTGAACACACTTTGGTGTATATACTTTTGTGAATATACTTTGGTGTATATACTTTGGTGAACATACTTTGGTGTATATACTAAGGTGAACATACTTTGGTAAATATACTTTGGTAAACCTGCTTTTGTGAATATACTTTGGTGAATATACTTTGGTGTATATACTAAGGTGAACATACTTTGGTAAATATACTTTGGTAAACCTGCTTTTGTGAATATACTTTGGTGAATATACTTTGGTGTATATACTAAGGTGAACATACTTTGGTAAATATACTTTGGTAAACCTGCTTTTGTGAATATACTTTGGTGAATATACTTTGGTGTATATACTAAGGTGAACATACTTTGGTAAATATACTTTGGTAAACCTGCTTTTGTGAATATACTTTGGTGAATATTCTTTGGTGAACATACTGTAACGTGTAGGGATAAGAAGACACGCTGGCCGCTGGCTCGGGGGTCGGACCCTTTAGTTGACTGGTTAACGTTGTCGCTTGCGGAGCTGGAGACACAGGTTCGCGTCCCGGCCATGGCGAAGGCCTCCCAGACTGCCCCCCGAATTCGCTACATTGGTGTCAGAAGTGGCAAATGCTCCCCAGCACACTGAGTATTGCAACGCTTGCCAGTTCGAGAGAGGAGACAGGTGGGGGACGTCAAGGTGCATGGCTGATGCTGAGCAGGACATCGACACTGGTCGGACCGGACCGTGGCGGGGCTGACTTTTTTGTAATGGATGCGGGTGCAGGTGATGTTGTGAAACCGTGCTATGGCTATGTCAGGATAAACGGTGCCAGGGTAACAATGGAGTTAAACACTCGCGCAGCTGTCTCTGTCATATCTGAAAGTCTGTACAAACGCAGGCTTAAGTCAGTGAAACTTGGCCCAGCCAATTGTGTGCTGAAAACCTACAGCCAAGAGGCATTGCAGTTAAAAGGCAAATTCACAGCAAGCGTGAAATGCAAGGAAGTCACTAAAAAGCTAGATCTGCTAGTAGTGAAAGGAATGGGTCCTGCATTGATGGGTAGAGACTGGATCAGCCAGTTAAACCTAAACTGGTCAAGCGTCACTAGAGTGGCTCTAGAAACAGTGGATGATGTGTGTGCTAGACATGCATCAGTGTGCAAATCAGAGCTAAGGAAGCTTAAGGGCATTGAAGCTAAGCGACATGTAGCTGCAGACTCTGTGCCCAAGTTCTGCAAGCCAAGAAACGTGCCTTATGCACGTTTCAACTGGCGAAATTGGAATGAATGGGCTGTTCCCATAGTATGCCTACCAGAAAAAGAGTACGAATATGTGGCGACTATACAGTCACTATAAATCCATGGTTGAATGTGGAACAATATCCATTACTCAGAACTCAAGATTTGTTTGCCAAGTTGTCAGGAGGTTGGAAGTTTACTAAACTAGACTTGTCACAGGGATATCAACAAGTGCATTTAGAGGAAAGCTCCAAACGCTATCTAACTATTAATACGCACAAAGAGTTGTGTTATTACAATAGGTTGCCATATGGTGTGGCCAGCGCACCTGCAATTTTTCAAAAGATCATGGATCAAATCCTTCAGGGCATGGATGGTGTCATCTGTTACTTAGATGATATTTTGGTAACTGTGAGGGATACAGAGAGTCACCTGTGTAACTTAGAAGAAGTTCTTAGGAGGCTAAAACCCACAGTCTCAGGATAAAACGGGATAAGTGTGAATTCATGCAGAGAAGTGTGTCATTCGTCGGGCATGTCATAGATGCCATGGGCATCCATCCAATGAAAGAAAAGACAGATGGTATTCAAAAGGCTGCAGTTCTGAAAAATGTAACCGAACTCAGGTCATTCTTAGCTCTGTTAAACTACTACAGAAACTAAACTAGCCCTAACCTATCTACCTTGATTCACCCGATGACAGCATTGCTGCACAAAGATGCAAAATGGGATTGGTCTGAGAAATGCCAGAGTGCATTTTATAATGCTAAGAAATCGTTACAGTCAGACCAAGTGTTAGTGCATTATGACCCTGAGTTACCCATCATTTTGGCCTGTGATGCATCACCTTATGGGGTTGGTGCCATAATTAGCCACCAAATGAAAGATGGAAGCGAGAGACCAATTGCTTTCAAATCCAGAATGTTGAGAAAAACAGAACAAAATTACTCACAAATTGAAAAAGAGGCACTACGTCTTGTATTTGGGGTCCTGAAGTTGCATGAATATCTTTATGGTAGGAAGTTCCTCTTATTGACAGACCACAAGCCATTGCTGACAATTTTAGGTCCTAAAACCTGTGTGCCAACTCTGGCCGCCACTAGAATGCAAAGATGGGCACTAATTTTAGCAGCATATACATACAAAATCCAGTACAAGAGGTCTGAGCAGCATAGCAATGCTGATGCATTATCTAGGTTACCTGCGAAGCCTAGTGGCGATGTGGTGTCAAACCCCATATACAGTCTCTTACCTTGATCTCTCACTGCAAGAGATATAGCTAAAGAAACAGACAAGGATCCTGTTTTGAAAGTAGTGAAGCAGCTGGTAATGACTGGCTGGCCTAAACACGTACAGGATGAGTCACCGAAGGCTTATTTTCATAGGAAATTTGAGCTGGCTGTGGAAGATGATTGTCTATTGTGGGGGTTACGAGAGGTAGTTCCTGAGAAACTCAGAGACAGGTTACTAGTAGAACTGCATGAGCACCACTGGGGCATGGTTAAGATGAAATCCCTGGCCAGGAGTCTCTTCCGGTGGCCCACATTAGATGAGAGTATTGAACGTGTAGTGAGTGAGTGTTCTGTTTGCCAACGGTAGCGTAGTATGCCGGTTACCAGTACATGGAAATAGGCTGCAAGTCCATGGGAGTGAGTACACCCTGATTTTGCTGAGGACAACAAGCAGATGTTCTTGGTAGTGATGGATGCTTATGCTAGATGGCCAAAAACATTCACATGCACACTACCACGTCAGCTAAAACAATTGAGGCACTGAGAAATTTGTTTGCTGCTTATGGTTTACCAAAAGAAGTAGTAACAGATAATGGACCTCAGTACATATCACAAGAATTTGAGTTCTTTCTGACCAAAAATGGGGTAAAACACATCAAATCACCTTCGTACCATCCTGCCAGTAATAGGTTAGCTGAAAGGTTGGTGCAAAATCTTAATAAACCATTAGCCAAGAATAGAGCCATTGGTGGTATGATGCTTGAATACTGTGTGGCGAATATTTTGTTTGGTTATAGAAACACACCCCATGCTAAGACAAGGAAGACTCCAGCTGAGTTATTTCTGAGAAGACAGGTGTGAATCAAGTTGTCCATTATCAAACCTCAGTTCTCTCAGAGAATACAAAATGAAACAGAACCAAATCTTCCTCGTGTCAGGTCTTTCACGGTTGGTCAACAGGTGTTAGTAAAGAATTACAGGGGGCGGAGAAATGGCTGAATGGAGTTATAAGTGAAGTGTTGGGTTCAGTAACGTAGTGTGAAAGTGAATGGAAATTGTGTGAAAAGGCATTTTAAGATGCAGGGTACCAGGGGAAAGCAAACTCAGTTGACACAGGGAGAGGATTCTTCTGGTGTAGGAACATGTTGGGATTTTGATGAGTTGAGTGCAGACAATGAGTTGGAACAACAGTCTGTGCCACCAGTTGTGGAAAAACAACCAAGAGTACCACCACCGCAGGTTGTGGAACTTGAACTCTCATCCAGTGAGGAACAGACACCCTCCCGAAAGACTAAACTTGTGATTGAGATGTCTGATTATAAAAAAAAATAAAAAAAATAAAAAACTGAATTGTAAGAAGTGATGTCTGATGTATTGTTGAAGAATACACATGATTATTGGTTGCAAGAAAAGGGAATGTTTGGGCACCCTTAGTATAGATATAAAAAAAGTGTGGATTTACAGGGGAGGAGCTGTGGTGTTCTCAACACAGGAAAGTTAATTTGAACGTGTACCAGTAATGGATTGGTGGTGGGACTCACTCATTGGTTGATATGTGAGAGATAAATATGAAGTACCCACCTCTAATGGCACATTCTAGCTCGCTAGTACTCTACAGGATAGACAATGTGTGATCGTGTTCAATGAAACTTGAGTTTTCGCGAGTCTGCCATGTGGACATTCCTGTTTACTCTATCTTATTGAACATATTTTGTTGTGCGACAGACAGCATGATTATTGCACAGGTTAGGCTGGTCACAATAAAAGGCCACTCTAAAATGGGCAGTTTTATCTTGAAAGGAGACATTTATTAGGCACTGAACTATGGATTTCACAGATATGCGGGGGAGGGGGTCAGAAAACCAGTCAGTATCTGGTGTGACCACCATTTGTCTCATGCAGTGCAACACATCTCTTTTGTATAGAGTTGATCAGGTTGTTGATTGTGGCCTGTGGAATGTTGGTCCACTCCTTTTCAATGGCTGTGCGAAGCTGCTGAAAACTGGCAGGAACTGGAACACGCTGTCGTATATGTCGATCCAGAGCATCCCAAACATGCTCAACGGGTGACATGTCCGGTGAGTATGCAGGCCATGCAAGAACTGGGATGTTTTCAGCTTCCAGGAATTGTGTACAGATGCTTGCAACATGGGGCCATGCATTATCATACTGCAACGTGAGGTGATGGTGGTGGATGAATGGCACAACAATAGGCCTCAGGATCTCATCACGGTATCTCTGTGCATTCAAAAGGCCATCAATAAAATGCACCTGTGTTCATTGTCCGTAGCATATGCCTGCCCATACCATAACCCCACCGCCACCATGGGCCACTCTATTCACAATGTTGACATCAGCAAACCGCTCACCCACATGACGCCATACACGCTGTCTGCCATCTGCGCGGTACAGTGAAAACCGGGATTCACCCATGAAGAGAACACTTCTCCAAAGTGCCAGGCACAAATGCAAAGGGGAGCATTTGCCCACTCAAGTCAGTTAAGACGACGAGCTGCAGTCAGGTCAAGACCCCAGTGAGGACGATGAGCATGCTGATGAGCTTCCCTGAGACAGTTTTTGACAGTTTGTGCAGAAATTCTTTGGTTATGCAAACTAATTGTTGCATCAGTTGTCCGGGTGGCTGGTCTCAGATGATCTTGCAGGTGAAGATGCCGGATGTGAAGGTCCTGGGCTGGCGTGGTAACACGTAGTCTGCGGTTGTAAGGCTGGTTGGATGTACTGCCAAATTCTCGGAAACAACTTTGGAGACGGCTTATGTTAGAGAAATGAACATTTAATTCACGGGCAACAGCTCTGGTGGACAGTCCTGCAGTCAGCATGCCAATTGCACGCTCCCTCAAAACTTGCAACATCTGTGGCATTGTGCTGTGTGATAAAACTGCACATTTTAGAGCGGCCTTTTATTGTGAGCAGCCTAAGGCACACCTGTGCAATAACCATGCTGTCTAATCAGCATCTTGATACGCCACACCTGTCAGGTGGATGATTATCTCGGCAAAGGAGAAGTACTCATTAACACAGACTTAAACACATTCATGAACAACATTTGAGAGAAATAGGCCTTTTGTGTACACAGAAAAAGTCTTAGATCTTTGATTTCGGCTCATGAGAAATTGTAGCAAAAACAAAAGTATTGTGTTTATATTTTTGTTCAGTGTATGTGTATAAATAAAGGTCTGCAGAATGATTACGAGTGGCAGTACAGTACAACTGTGCTGCTGCAGCATATACAGTAGGAGCATTGCAACAGACCTCAGAAATAGATCAGGAGATCCGCTAATTCAGTGCATTTATACGTATGTGTCAAAACATGCTGCTTTTTCACTTCTTGTGAGGGCATCTTATCAGTTTGGTTTGTGGTTTTACACTGACTGTCAGTTGAGGTGCTGGTTCTTCTCATTATAGCAAAAGACCAAGCAGTCAGGGCGCTGGGTTTAGGGAGGGCAGGGAGGTCGTGATGGAAGGGTAAGGCATGAACCGGGGAAAGAGCAGTGGGAGAGAGGACGCGAGCGAGTGTGTGGGTGGTTAAGGGAAGGCAGAAAGCAATGCAGAGAAAAAGAGAGGGGGGGGGGATGCGATGGGCGTAATCCGTATTAAATCGGTGGGTTTTGGACAATCCCGAGTTAGGGTTGCCACATCCATGTCAATCCCCCACCCGGCCCTCCCGTGCAAAGCCCCAGTCCTGATCATCCTCGCTGGCACATGCAGGAGCCTCCATGGCACACACAAGCAAACAGCACACGACCTGTGCAGAGTGCAGCACATGACCTGTAGTCACTCCCCAGAAGACCCTCCGGAGTTACCTGTCTGTGTGTATTTCATATCCAGAGTTACCTGTCTGTGTGTATTTCATATCCAGAGTTACCTGTCTGTGTGTATTTCATATCCAGAGTTACCTGTCTGTGGGTATTTCATATCCAGAGTTACCTGTCTGTGTGTATTTCATATCCAGAGTTACCTGTCTGTGTGTATTTCATATCCAGAGTTACCTGTCTGTGGGTATTTCATATCCAGAGTTACCTGTCTGTGTGTATTTCATATCCAGAGTTACCTGTCTGTGTGTATTTCATATCCAGAGTTACCTGTCTGTGTGTATTTCATATCCAGAGTTACCTGTCTGTGTGTATTTCATATCCAGAGTTACCTGTCTGTGTGTATTTCATATCCAGAGTTAACTGTCTGTGTGTATTTCATATCCAGAGTTACACGCTGTGGGTATTTCATATCCAGAGTTACACGCTGTGTGTATTTCATATCCAGAGTTACCCGCTGTGTGTATTTCATATCCAGAGTTACACGCTGTGGGTATTTCATATCCCGAGTTACCCGCTGTGTGTATTTCATATCCAGAGTTACCTGTCTGTGTGTATTTCATATCCAGAGTTACACGCTGTGGGTATTTCATATCCAGAGTTACCCGCTGTGTGTATTTCATATCCAGAGTTACACGCTGTGTGTATTTCATATCCAGAGTTACACGCTGTGTGTATTTCATATCCAGAGTTACACGCTGTGTGTATTTCATATCCAGAGTTACCTGTCTGTGTGTATTTCATATCCAGAGTTACCTGTCTGTGTGTATTTCATATCCAGAGTTACCCGCTGTGGGTATTTCATATCCAGAGTTACCGGCTGTGTGTATTTCATATCCAGAGTTACCTGTCTGTGTGTATTTCATATCCAGAGTTACACGCTGTGTGTATTTCATATCCAGAGTTACCCGCTGTGTGTATTTCATATCCAGAGTTACACGCTGTGTGTATTTCATATCCAGAGTTACACGCTGTGTGTATTTCATATCCAGAGTTACCCGCTGTGTGTATTTCATATCCAGAGTTACACGCTGTGTGTATTTCATATCCAGAGTTACCCGCTGTGTGTATTTCATATCCAGAGTTACACGCTGTGTGTATTTCATATCCAGAGTTACCCGCTGTGTGTATTTCATATCCAGAGTTACACGCTGTGTGTATTTCATATCCAGAGTTACACGCTGTGTGTATTTCATATCCAGAGTTACCCGCTGTGTGTATTTCATATCCAGAGTTACACGCTGTGTGTATTTCATATCCAGAGTTACACGCTGTGTGTATTTCATATCCAGAGTTACACAGGGTGGGTATTTCATATCCCGAGTTACACGCTGTGTGTATTTCATATCCAGAGTTACACGCTGTGTGTATTTCATATCCAGAGTTACACGCTGTGTGTATTTCATATCCAGAGTTACACGCTGTGTGTATTTCATATCCAGAGTTACCCGCTGTGTGTATTTCATATCCAGAGTTACACGCTGTGTGTATTTCATATCCAGAGTTACACGCTGTGTGTATTTCATATCCAGAGTTACACAGGGTGGGTATTTCATATCCAGAGTTACACGCTGTGTGTATTTCATATCCAGAGTTACACGCTGTGTGTATTTCATATCCAGAGTTACACACGGTGGGTATTTCATATCCAGAGTTACACGCTGTGTGTATTTCATATCCAGAGTTACACGCTGTGTGTATTTCATATCCAGAGTTACACGCTGTGTGTATTTCATATCCAGAGTTACACAGGGTGGGTATTTCATATCCAGAGTTACACGCTGCGTGTATTTCATATCCAGAGTTACACGCTGTGTGTATTTCATATCCAGAGTTACACCCTGTGTGTATTTCATATCCAGAGTTACACACGGTGGGTATTTCATATCCAGAGTTACACGCTGTGTGTGTTTCATATCCAGAGTTACACACGGTGGGTATTTCATATCCAGAGTTACACGCTGTGTGTATTTCATATCCAGAGTTACACGCTGTGTGTATTTCATATTCAGAGTTACACACGGTGGGTATTTCATATCCAGAGTTACACGCTGTTTGTATTTCATATCCAGAGTTACACGCTGTGTGTATTTCATATCCAGAGTTACACATGGTGGGTATTTCATATCCAGAGTTACACACGGTGGGTATTTCATATCCAGAGTTACACGCTGTGTGTATTTCATATCCAGAGTTACCCGCTGTGTGTATTTCATATCCAGAGTTACACGCTGTGTGTATTTCATATCCAGAGTTACACACGGTGGGTATTTCATATCCAGAGTTACACGCTGTGTGTATTTCATATCCAGAGTTACACGCTGTGTGTGTTTCATATCCAGAGTTACACGCTGTGTGTATTTCATATCCAGAGTTACACGCTGTGTGTATTTCATATCCAGAGTTACACGCTGTGTGTATTTCATATCCAGAGTTACCCGCTGTGTGTATTTCATATCCAGAGTTACACGCTGTGTGTATTTCATATCCAGAGTTACACGCTGTGTGTATTTCATATCCAGAGTTACACAGGGTGGGTATTTCATATCCAGAGTTACACGCTGTGTGTATTTCATATCCAGAGTTACACGCTGTGTGTGTTTCATATCCAGAGTTACCTGTCTGTGTGTATTTCATATCCAGAGTTACACGCTGTGTGTATTTCATATCCAGAGTTACACGCTGTGTGTATTTCATATCCAGAGTTACACGCTGTGTGTATTTCATATCCAGAGTTACACAGGGTGGGTATTTCATATCCAGAGTTACACGCTGCGTGTATTTCATATCCAGAGTTACACGCTGTGTGTATTTCATATCCAGAGTTACACCCTGTGTGTATTTCATATCCAGAGTTACACGCTGTGTGTGTTTCATATCCAGAGTTACACACGGTGGGTATTTCATATCCAGAGTTACACGCTGTGTGTATTTCATATCCAGAGTTACACGCTGTGTGTATTTCATATTCA
>NC_079217.1:255000-285000 GCF_029633865.1 Lampris incognitus
CCAGGAGCATCGGAGGTGGGTTCAAACTCTTCTACCATGGTGTGAATGGGAGGAGAAATGGGGTTGGGCTAATTCTGAAGGAGGAGTATGTCAAGAGTGTGCTGGAGGTGAAGAGAGTGTTAGACAGAGTGATGAGTATGAAGGTGGAAATCGAAGGTGTGTTGCTGAATGTTATCAGCGCATATGCCCCGCAAGTTGGGTGTGAGATGGAGGAGAAAGAAGAATTCTGGAGTGAGTTGGATGACGTGGTGGAGAGGGTACCCAAGGAGGAGAGAGTGGTGATTGGAGCAGACTTCAATGGACATGTTGGTGAAGGGAACAGAGGTGATGAGGAGGTGATGGGTAGGTGTGGTGTCAAGGAGAGAAATGTGGAAGGACAGATGGTGGTGGATTTTGTGAAAAGGATGGAAATGGCTGAGGTGAATACATATTTCATGAAGAGGGAGGAACACAGGGTGACGTACAAGAGTGGAGGAAAGTGCACACAGGTGGACTATATCTTATGTAGGAGGCGCCATCTAAAAGGGATTGGAGACTGCAAGGTGGTGACAGGGGAGAGCGTAGCTAGGCAGCATCGGATGGTGGTCTGTAGGATGACTTTGGAGACCAAGAAGAGGAAGCGAGTGAAGGCAGAACCAAAGATCAAATGGTGGAAGTTGAAGAAGGAAGACTGTTGTGGGGAGTTCAGGCAGGAGTTAAGACAGGCACTGGGTGGTAGTGAAGAGTTGCCAGATGGCTGGGCAACCACTGCAGAAATAGTGAGGGAGACAGCTAGGAAGGTACTTGGTGTGTCATCAGGACAGAGGAAGGAAGACAAGGAGACTTGGTGGTGGAATGAGGAAGTACAGCAAATTATACTGAGGAAGAGGTTGGCAAAGAAGAAGTGGGATAGTAAGAGAGATGAAGAAAGTAGACAGGAGTACCAGGAGACGCAGCGTAAAGTGAAGAGAGAGGAGGAAAAGGCAAAGGAAAAGGCGTATGGTGAGTTGTGAGACAGGTTGGACACTAAGGAAGGAGAAAAGGACTTGTACCGATTGGCTAGACAGAGGGACCAAGCTGGGAAGGATGTGCAGCAAGTTAGGGCGATCAAGGATAGAGATGGAAATGTGCTGACAAGCGAGGAGAGTGTGCTGAGAAGGTGGAAGGAGGACTTTGAGGGGCTGATGAATGAAGAAAATGAGAACGAGAGAAGGTTGGATGATGTGGGGATAGTGAATCAGGAAGTTCAGCGGATTAGCAAGGAGGAAGTGAGGGCAGCTATGAAGAGGATGAAGAGTGGAAAGGCAGTTGGTCCTGATGACATACCTGTGGAGGCATGGAGATGTTTAGGAGAGATGGCAGTGGGGTTTTTAACTAGATTGTTTAACACAATCTTGGAAAGTGAGAGGATGCCTGGGGGGGGAGAAGAAGCATACTGGTACCGATTTTCAATAAGGGTGATGTGCAGAACTGCAGCAACTACAGAGGTATAAAGTTGATCAGCCACAGCATGAAGATATGGGAAAGAGTAATAGAAGCTAGGTTAAGAGGAGGAGAGGTAGTGATCAGCGAGCAGCAGTATGGTTTCATGCCATGAAAGAGCACCACAGATGTGATGTTTGCTTTGAGAATGTTGATTGAGAAGTATAGAGAAGGCCAGAAAGAGTTGCATTGTGTCTTTGTAGATTTAGAGAAAGCTTATGACAGGGTGCCGAGAGAGGAGGTGTGGTATTGTATGAGGAAGTCAGGAGTTGCAGAGAAGTATGTAGGAGTGGTGCAGGATATGTATGAGGGAAGTGTGACAATGGTGAGGTGGGTGGTTGGAATGACAGAAGGGTTCAAGGTGGAGGTGGGATTACATCAAGGATCGGCTCTTAGCCCTTTCTTGTTTGCAATGGTGATGGACAGGTTGACGGACAAGATCAGGCAGGAGTGTCTGTGGACTATGATGTTTGTGGATGACATTGTGATCTGTTGCAAGAGTAGGGAACAGGTTGAGGAGAGCCTGGAGAGGTGGAGGTATGCACTGGAGAGAAGAGGAATGAAAGTCAGTAGGAGCAAGACGGAATACCTACGCGTGAATGAGAGAGAGGACAGTGGAATGGTGAGGATGCAAGGAGGTGACAAAGGCGTATGAGTTTAAATACTTGGGGTCAACCGTCCAAAGTAACAGGGAGTGCAGAAGAGAGGTGAAGAAGAGAGTGCAGGCAGGGTGGAGTGGGTGGAGAAGAGTGTCAGGAGTGATGTGTGACAGAAGGGTACCAGCAAGAGTTAAAGGGAAAGTTTACAAGATGGTTGTGAGACCAGCTATGTTGTATGGTTTGGAGACAGTGGTACTGATGAAAAGACAGGAGGAGGAGCTGGAGGTGGCAGAGATGAAGATGATAAGATTTTCATTGGGAGTGATGAAGAAGGCCAGGATTAGGGACGAGTATATTAGAGGAAGATGCAGAAGACAGGAAGAAATGGAAATGGATGATCCGCCATGGCGACCCCTAACAGGGGCAGCCAAAAGTAGTAGCAGTAGATATCATAGAAACCGCTCAAGCTGGAGGGTTTGGAGACAATGTAAGAGAGACAAGATTGAGATGGTCTGGATATGTGTGGAGGAGAGATGCTGGGTATATTGGGAGAAGGATGCTGAATATGGAGCTGCCAGGAAGAGGAAAAGAGGAAGGCCAAAGTGGAGGTTTATGGATGTGGTGAGGGAGGACATGCAGGTGGCTGGCATGACAGTGGAAGATGCAGAGGACAGGAAGAAAAGGAAAGGGATGATCCGCTGTGGCGACCCCTAATTGGAGCAGCCGAAAGTAGCAATAGACCAATTTCACAAAGAACCTTCATGTCCATGTTAACAAAGATTGAAAAATTAACCTAAACCTTTCCATTACTCTTGACCCAGAACAAAGCTGAAGATGTGCTATTTCCCAGACCCAAGGGCTTCAGATATAATTAAGCCACCTATGTTTCACTCTATCTTTGTTAATTCAGTCATATCACCTTTCAAAGATTTAGTTTGGGGTTTCCAAAAGTTTTGTTTTTTTTTGCATTAAGATAGTATATCAATTCCTTGGTCATTTCAGCCAATGCCAATTTCAATATGTTTTGCTTCTTTGCAGCACCTGTTCCCTTCAATCATCGGAAAAAGTTTTAAGAAATGCACATGAAGTTGGATATTGACTTTGTCCATTCAAAATAGGCAGCATTCATCACATTGAAAACAGAAATTACCCACAATGCACACATTACTTTGTAGGCTGTAACGAAACCTGTCTTTCCATTAACGCCTGTGGGTCCCGTTGGCATATAACTATTGCGTCATCATATCAGTGTGACATTACGGGCATATTTTTGATATAAGTAACATTACTGATAAGCTGACCAAGATATTGTGCACACCTCATTGATACAGAATATTCTGCAGCAAAGATGAACTGTGCTTGTAAGAAACCTCATAGTAGTCTGTTGGTCTGTACTGCTGTGTATGATCAGCAGCAAGCCTCTCTGTGTTTGTGTGATGGTTTGGTATAAGAGGTGTGTCCCAGATGAGCCGCTCCCACAATATCAGACTAACACTGACCTGCTGTGTCCAGTTAGCAGCTTGTGTTTTCCTGTTAGCTTTGCTGAGTCAGTCTGCCAGAGACATCCTCTTCCCCAACGCCCTCTATTTGAATCTATTTAAACATCTTCACTAACACAGAAAGGTGAGTCAGTTCATCTGGACACAAGTTATTGACAGATATGTTTCCTCATCATCTAAGTGATCTCTTCAGTCTCAACTGACTGCAGGTGTCCCACCCTTGTAAACAATACAGTGACTGCAGGTACCCCCACCCTTATAAACAATACAGTGACTGCAGGTGTCCCCACCCTTACAAACAATACAGTGACTGCAGGTGTCCCACCCTTATAAACAATACAGTGACTGCAGGTGTCCCCACCCTTACAAACAATACAGTGACTGCAGGTGTCCCACCCTTATAAACAATACAGTGACTGCAGGTGTCCCCACCCTTACAAACAATACAGTGACTGCAGGTGTCCCCACCCTTACAAACAATACAGTGACTGCAGGTGTCCCACCCTTATAAACAATACAGTGACTGCAGGTGTCCCCACCCTTACAAACAATACAGTGACTGCAGGTGTCCCACCCTTATAAACAATACAGTGACTGCAGGTGTCCCCACCCTTATAAACAATGCAGTGGCATAACGACCCAAACCAGCGCTCAGTTTCATACGCAAATAGACGTGACCATTAACTAGAGTTACAATGATCATGTGTACTATTCACAGAGGATTGGGGAACAGTTGCAATCACAGCGTTGTAAGATGGTGACAGATGTACTCTTAGCCCCTGGTCAGTCCCTCTTCACATAGATGGCCTCTTTGACTCCCTGTTCAAATCAGCATTGCTCCCTATCAAGGATGTGCACATCCTCATCCTTGAACGAGTGGCCACTGGGTGTAGATGGGTGTAGACTATATTTCTCCCACTAAACGTTGTGTCCAGATGAATTGATTCACCTTTTTGTGGTTTCCTTACCTGGGTTATTGAGCATGCACAAAGACATCTTCACTAACACTGACCTCTCCATTTTTAGGCTGGACCAGTAGGTGCTGCTTCTGTATTTTGGGGAGTTCCTTCCTGTCAAATGCTCTCATAGGGAATGCATTAGATGCTTCCTCCATGCATGCATTATCAAAGGTATCTTACCCTTTCCATTTAGGACTTTGTTCACTGTACAGGGCACATGGGCATAACTGTATAATGCTGTGTTTGCCAACAGTGGAATAACCCTTTAAATTAGTGTCGTGGAAATTGCCTGCAAAGACTTGAACACTCAGAAATAATTACACAAAGCACTGGTGGCTGATGACAAGTTGTATTGCATGCAATAGGAGAATATAAGCAGTGGGTAAATTTACTTCATTCTCACTAAACAAAGGAGTCATCTCCCTTATATTCCCTTTTCTTTAGACAAAGAAAGGCCTGACCATTGGTCAACTAAAGCCATACCTTTCCCTATATTTCATACCATAGGTCAGTTTAAACATCTGGTCATCACTGGTTAGGGGGCCCTATAGCATTACAATGGACTGTGAATTAAGCAGGGACGATGGGAGAGAAAACAACACCCATCCCCCATTACAAATCATTCCTTACTCCTCTCTGGGAAGTTCTCAAGACCACCCTTTAAAGCAGATTTAAACAGCAGGCATAGAGAAACAAATACACAATAAATGAATGATAACTCTCAATGCTTCACACCATTTTCCTTCACTGCTAGAAACTGTTATTTTGTGAAAATTATATAGCTATAGAGAGAACACTTTTATCATAAGTAAACACTGACGCTGACTTCATTTTTATGTTTGGTTAAAGGACAGATTCACTTTTTTTTTTTAACCCAGACCTCATTAAGAGGTTGTCGGGCATCATTTAGAGTCGTTGAGAAGTGAGTATCACTTCTGTAGTGAAGAATGTATGATGGCTTTCTCTCTGGGCTACAACACAGTTCTATGACATAGCAAGTCAAGCCTTCCAAAACTATGACACATGCACTCTCTGCTATTAGCAAATGGGGGGCTCATAGTACAGTCACATGCAAATCTATCTTCTTCTTCTTCTTCTTCTTTTGGCTTGTTCCCTGTTTTTCAGGGGTTGCCACAGTGGATTTTATAGTTTCCATCAGTACCATGTGAGGGCACAGCACCAATGGTGGCCATTGTTAACCCGGGCCTCAACCGATCCGGTGTGGTTTCATCAATCTGCATACTGGTTCTGCAAAATTTTACGTCGGGTGTCCTTCCTGACACAACCACTAACCCTATGGATGGGGGCACAGATAAAGTGCTGGGTGCCATCCCAGTATTCATGGACTTGCGCCCATGCCTGTCAGCAGTCACACATAAATACATGTAATATAAGGAGCAAAATCCAATCTGATTTTGAACTACTTTTGGTAGTTGGCACAGAACACACATCTGTAAACTTCAGCATTTTTCAGAGCAGGAAGTGTTGTAGCCCCGCAATACCAACGAAGAAGAAAAACAATCCAGCAAGAATGTAGCAGCGAAAACATACCTGCAGAAGTGCAAAATAACACAATCCTAGCATCATAGAAAGCATGTTTTTGTTCGTCTTTTTTCATTAGAACATGTGTGACTATATTGTGAGCGTCCCATTTTGAAAAAGCTTAAATATTTTTTGAAGGCTTAAACGATTTGCCCCATTGGACTGTGGTGAAGCCCAGGGAGAAACAGCAGGAAGTGTCTCACTACTGAAGCGATGAGTGAAGATTTTGTCTCTGAAATTCTAAATGATGCTCAACAATGTTGTAATGAGGCCCAGTTCCCAAAAACTGGACATATCCTTTAAGTGAAAGCCTGCGCATGCTAAAAGCAGGCTAAACACGATTAGCCAGGGAGCAGTGATGCTAGCTGTTCGCATGCTGGACTGGCAGATCTGGTATAGCTTTAGTAAAGAGCTTGTCAGCCCTCATTTTAATGCTTCATGCAGTCAAGTTCACGCACAGTTAGGTTATAAAAGAGCCTGAAAATGGCATTCTCCAGCCGCAGCCAGTGAACCCCATAACCACACTGGACAACTAGTTTCCAGCTGTGCAGCCCATTTTGGGATCCTGAAGCAAGCCAGATGTTGCAGTTCACAGACAGCACCTTGCTCAGAAAAACAAGGTTAAATAGTGAGATGACACAACGTCTCTGCTTCTGCACCTGAATTCCTGTCTTGTTTTGCCAAATATTTGACAAAATAGAAACGCCATTCTGTTTCATTGTGCTACACATGTGCCTTTCTTGCATTCATTAGAATATTGCTTTACTTGCTAAGCAGACCCATCAAGGTACCCTACATGGTACTCAACCATAGTACACACCCTCAATGATGACACACACCCATTTGCACTTCCTACATATGGTCCAGCTGTTACTAGGCAACACCTGGTCTTTTTTCCTCTCTCTCACCCGCTCTCTTTCTCTTCCCTTTTTGTTTCCATCTTTTGTGTGCTTTTTTTGTTTACTCTTTCTTATATTTCCATATCTTATCTTGTTTTCTCTATCCTTATGATTGCTGAAAATGTAGATCCATCTGCCAGTGTTTCTCCAACTGTATGTAATCTATAGCATGAAACACTTTGTGTAAGCCTGTGAGCGTGTGTGTGTGTGTGTGTGTGTGTGTGTGTGTGTGTGTGTGTGTTACATGTTTTCATTGAGAATAACATAGCTTTGCCGTTCAGACTACTGCTATGCTGGCCACATGAGTGTAAAGTAAGTGAGAAAGGGGAAATAACATTCACTTTCTGAAGGTTTATCCCCCGTAAAGATAATAACGCCCCCCCCCCACACACACACACACAAAGATACTTTATGCAATGAATGAGAAGGGAGTCGCTGATTAATCTGCAACAACGTAAATGCTGACGGAGATCCATGGCCTTACCACATGTGGCTTGTGGGATAAAGGGCTGCAAACAGACAGCAGTTAAGACAGACAGCTGTTGAGACAGACAGCTGATATGGGAAGGAGACACATATAAGAGCCCTAAGTGAAAAGATATGAGCATGTACAGTGCATATCTGCAGCTGCATGTACATACAGTGCAGCATTCCCTCATCAGACATTCCCTGTGAAGACCTGTAGTAGTCCTGAAGTCCTAGCAGGGAGACAAGCAGGACAGTGATAACCCACCAAGAGATACAGGAAGAGATATAAGCAGCTACTAGCAGGGAGACAAGCAGGACAGTGATAACCCACCAAGAGATACAGGAAGAGATGTAAGCAGCTACTAGCAGGGAGACAAGCAGGACAGTGATAACCCACCAAGAGATACAGGAAGAGATATAAGCAGCTACTAGCAGGGAGACAAGCAGCACAGTGATAACCCACCAAGAGATACAGGAAGAGATGTAAGCAGCTACTAGCAGGGAGACAAGCAGCACAGTGATAACCCACCAAGAGATACAGGAAGAGATGTAAGCAGCTACTAGCAGGGAGACAAGCAGGACAGTGATGACCCACCAAGAGATACAGGAAGAGATATAAGCAGCTACTAGCAGGGAGACAAGCAGGACAGTGATAACCCACCAAGAGATACAGGAAGAGATATAAGCAGCTACTAGCAGGCAGAAAAGCAGCACAGTGATAACCCACCAAGAGATACAGGAAGAGATGTAAGCAGCTACTAGCAGGGAGACAAGCAGCACAGTGATAACCCACCAAGAGATACAGGAAGAGATATAAGCAGCTACTAGCAGGGAGACAAGCAGCACAGTGATAACCCACCAAGAGATACAGGAAGAGATATAAGCAGCTACTATCAGGGAGACAAGCAGCACAGTGATAACCCACCAAGAGATACAGGAAGAGATATAAGCAGCTACTAGCAGGGAGACAAGCAGCATAGTGATAACCCACCAAGAGATACAGGAAGAGATATAAGCAGCTACTAGCAGGCAGACAAGCAGGACAGTGATAACCCACCAAGAGATACAGGAAGAGATATAAGCAGCTACTAGCAGGGAGACAAGCAGCACAGTGATAACCCACCAAGAGATACAGGAAGAGATGTAAGCAGCTACTAGCAGGCAGACAAGCAGCACAGTGATAACCCACCAAGAGATACAGGAAGAGATATAAGCAGCTACTAGCAGGGAGACAAGCAGGACAGTGATAACCCACCAAGAGATACAGGAAGAGATATAAGCAGCTACTAGCAGGGAGACAAGCAGCACAGTGATAACCCACCAAGAGATACAGGAAGAGATGTAAGCAGCTACTAGCAGGGAGACAAGCAGGACAGTGATAACCCACCAAGAGATACAGGAAGAGATGTAAGCAGCTACTAGCAGGGAGACAAGCAGGACAGTGATAACCCACCAAGAGATACAGGAAGAGATATAAGCAGCTACTAGCAGGGAGACAAGCAGCACAGTGATAACCCACCAAGAGATACAGGAAGAGATGTAAGCAGCTACTAGCAGGGAGACAAGCAGGACAGTGATAACCCACCAAGAGATACAGGAAGAGATGTAAGCAGCTACTAGCAGGGAGACAAGCAGCACAGTGATAACCCACCAAGAGATACAGGAAGAGATATAAGCAGCTACTAGCAGGGAGACAAGCAGCACAGTGATAACCCACCAAGAGATACAGGAAGAGATATAAGCAGCTACTAGCAGGGAGACAAGCAGCACAGTGATAACCCACCAAGAGATACAGGAAGAGATATAAGCAGCTACTAGCAGGGAGACAAGCAGCACAGTGATAACCCACCAAGAGATACAGGAAGAGATGTAAGCAGCTACTAGCAGGGAGACAAGCAGCACAGTGATAACCCACCAAGAGATACAGGAAGAGATATAAGCAGCTACTAGCAGGGAGACAAGCAGCACAGTGATAACCCACCAAGAGATACAGGAAGAGATATAAGCAGCTACTAGCAGGCAGACAAGCAGCACAGTGATAACCCACCAAGAGATACAGGAAGAGATATAAGCAGCTACTAGCAGGGAGACAAGCAGGATAGTGATAACCCACCAAGAGATACAGGAAGAGATATAAGCAGCTACTAGCAGGGAGACAAGCAGCACAGTGATAACCCACCAAGAGATACAGGAAGAGATATAAGCAGCTACTTTGGACTGTGCTGTGTTTGGCAGCCCTCCTGATTTCGTGTACCGCAGCTCAGGAGGAGAGTTCTCACACCCAACTCTGTGGGTGCATATCTATGTTTGTGCAAATGGGCCCTGAGACTCAGGTTTTGGGCATTTTCAGTGGTGAACTTGTCTAACATGTTATAGGTGTCAGTGTCAAAAACAGACAGTAAGAAAAACCTCCAGGTTTAGTCGCTATTTAGCAATCTCAGTTTTATCAAGAAGTGTGAGCTCTGTACATTATTCTCATGACATTTTGTAAAGGCTGGTTTTCAAATTCCATGTGTCTGCCCCCGCCAGTCCATGGCCTGCCCCACAGGTGCATGATGGAAGTCATAGTGGTATCAGAGCTGCTTTAGACTAACATTTCCGACCCCAGGCATCAATGTTTGTGGAAATGAGGGCTAGAAACGAAGGAACTCACGTAGCACTCTGAAGTCTCTAAGTAGGTTATAGGTGTTCCCTGGAGATCCAGTTCTAATAAGTTGTTATTACATTGTTGATCATTGTGGTCTGAGGTTTTGTTTAAAAAAAGAGTACTGGACCCTGTCCACAGACACAGGAATCAGGAACACTTGCGCACATGAAATGAAATGACACATCGTTTCCCCCAGCCCACAGCAATGACACACAAAGACACAACACACATCCGAAAGCTATAAGAACTACAAGACAACACACATCCAAACTGAACCGAAAAACCACTGTCCAGGACAACGAACGCCAGCCAGGATGACTGTTGGAACTGCCGGTCTGCATGGGCTAGCCGTTAGCTTAGCCTGCCCCGCTTCCACATCCAGCAGACCACCCTCGCTTTTCCTCTTCCGGCACAGCTCCAGGCAGGCCCGTGGTTCCACATGACACTGTGTTATATACACAACACGTGACACTGTGCTATATACACAACACGTGACACTGTGCGATATACACAACACGTGACACTGTGCTATATACACAACACGTGACAGTGTGTTAAATACACAACACGTGACACTGTGTTATATACACAACACGTGACAGTGTGCTATATACACAACACGTGACACTGTGCTATATACACAACACGTGACACTGTGCTATATACACAACACGTGAAAGTGTGTTATATACACAACACGTGACAGTGTGTTATATACACAACACGTGACTGCTAGATACACAACACGTGACACTGTGCTATATACACAACACGTGACACTGTGCTATATACACAACACGTGACAGTGTGTTAAATACACAACACGTGACACTGTGTTATATACACAACACGTGACAGTGTGCTATATACACAACACGTGACACTGTGCTATATACACAACACGTGACACTGTGCGATATACACAACACGTGAAAGTGTGTTATATAAACAACACGTGACAGTGTGCTATATACACAACACGTGACACTGTGCTATATACACAACACCTGAGGGTGTGTTAAATACACAACACGTGACACTGTGTTATACACACAACACGTGACAGTGTGCTATATACACAACACGTGACACTGTGCTATATACACAACACGTGACACTGTGCTATATACTCAACACGTGAAAGTGTGTTATATACACAACACGTGACAGTGTGTTATATACACAACACGTGACTGTGCTAGATACACAACACGTGACACTGTGCTATATACACAACACGTGACAGTGTGTTAAATACACAACACGTGACACTGTGTTATATACACAACACGTGACACTGTGCTATATACACAACACGTGACACTGTGCGATATACACAACACGTGAAAGTGTGTTATATAAACAACACGTGACAGTGTGCTATATACACAACACGTGACACTGTGCTATATACACAACACGTGAAAGTGTGTTATATACACAACACGTGACAGTGTGTTATATACACAACACGTGACTGTGCTAGATACACAACACGTGACACTGTGCTATATACACAACACGTGACACTGTGCTATATACACAACACGTGACAGTGTGTTAAATACACAACACGTGACACTGTGTTATATACACAACACGTGACAGTGTGCTATATACACAACACGTGACACTGTGCTATATACACAACACGTGACACTGTGCGATATACACAACACGTGAAAGTGTGTTATATAAACAACACGTGACAGTGTGTTATATACACAACACGTGACAGTGTGCTAGATACACAACACGTGACAGTGTGTTATATACACAACACGTGACAGTGTGCTATATACACAACACGTGACAGTGTGTTATATACACAACACGTGACAGTCTGCTATATACACAACACGTGACAGCGTGTTATATACACAACACGTGACAGCGTGCTATATACACAACACGTGACATTGTTTTATATACACAACACGTGACAGCGTGCTATATACACAACACGTGACAGTGTGCTAGATACACAACACGTGACAGTGTGCTATATACACAACAGGTGACAGTGTGCGATATACACAACACGTGACAGTGTGTGATATACACAACACGTGACAGTGTGTTATATACACAGTACGTGACACTGTGTTATATACACAATACGTGACAGTGTGTTATATACACAACCAGTGACACTGTGCTATATACACAACAGGTGACAGTGTGCGATATACACAACACGTGACAGTGTGTGATATAAACAACACGTGACAGTGTGTTATATACACAACACGTGACAGTGTGTTATATACACAGTACGTGACAGTGTGTTATATACACAACACGTGACAGTGTGTGTGACAGTGTGCTATATACACAACACGTGACAGTATGTTATATACACAACACAGGACAGTGTGTGATATACACAACACGTGACAGTGTGCTATATACACAACACGTGACAGTGTGCTATATACACAACACGTGACAGCGTGTTGTGTACTATGTACAAGGTAAAAATGTAGTGGAAGATTCTTTCGATGGTTGTCTTTTAGTCTTGGAAATATTCAAACAAATTGTTCAATCCCGCTACAGCCCTTGGCAAATTACTGATGTTTTCCGTTAGCATCACGCATGCAAACAAACAAACAAACACACACACCCACACACACACCCACACACACACACACACACACACACACACACACACACACACACACACACACACACACACACACACACACACACACACACACACACACACACACACACACAGTGACTTTGTCATTATCTGGTACAGCATGAGTTCTGTAATGGTGAAAAGGATTTCATGAGAGAGCATGGCTCAGTCAGCTGGTTTAACCATCAGGTCTTATCTGTAAGTAAGTAACCATTAAGAAAGCATGGCTCAGTCTGCTGGTTTAACCATCAGGTCTTATCTGTAAGTAAGTAACCATTAAGAAAGCATGGCTCAGTCAGCTGGTTTAACCATCAGGTCTTATCTGTAAGTAAGTAACCATTAAGAAAGCATGGCTCAGTCTGCTGGTTTAACCATCAGGCCTTATCTGTAAGTAAGTAACCATTAAGAAAGCATGGCTCAGTCTGCTGGTTTAACCATCAGGTCTTATCTGTAAGTAAGTAACCATTAAGAAAGCGTGGCTCAGTCTGCTGGTTTAACCATCAGGTCTTATCTGTAAGTAAGTAACCATGAAGAAAGCATGGCTCAGTCTGCTGGTTTAACCATCAGGCCTTATCTGTAAGTAAGTAACCATTAAGAAAGCGTGGCTCAGTCTGCTGGTTTAACCATCAGGCCTTATCTGTAAGTAAGTAACCATTAAGAAAGCATGGCTCAGTCTGCTGGTTTAACCATCAGGTCTTATCTGTAAGTAAGTAACCATGAAGAAAGCATGGCTCAGTCAGCTGGTTTAACCATCAGGTCTTATCTGTAAGTACGTAACCATTAAGAAAGCATGGCTCAGTCTGCTGGTTTAACCAACAGGCCTTATCTGAAAATAAGTAACCAACAAGAAAGCATGGCTCAGTCTGCTGGTTTAGACATCAGGCCTTATCTGTAAGTAATTAACCATGAAGAAAGCATGGCTCAGTCTGCTGGTTTAACCATCAAGCCTTATCTGTAAGTAAGTAACCATGAAGAAAGCATGGCTCAGTCTGCTGGTTTAACCATCAGGCCTTATCTGTAAGTAAGTAACCATTAAGAAAGCATGGCTCAGTCTGCTGGTTTAACCATCAAGCCTTATCTGTAAGTAAGTAACCAATAAGAAAGCATGGCTCAGTCTGCTGGTTTAACCATCAAGCCTTATCTGTAAGTAAGTAACCATGAAGAAAGCATGGCTCAGTCTGCTGGTTTAACCATCAGGCCTTATCTGTAAGTAAGTAACCATTAAGAAAGCATGGCTCAGCCTGCTGGTTTAACCATCAGGCCTTATCTGTAAGTAACCATTAAGAAAGCATGGCTCAGTCTGCTGGTTTAACCATCAAGCCTTATCTTTAAGTAAGTAACCATTAAGAAAGCATGGCTCAGTCTGCTGGTTTAACCATCAAGCCTTATCTGTAAGTAAGTAACCATTAAGAAAGCATGGCTCAATCTGCTGGTTTAACCATCAGGCCTTATCTGTAAGTAAGTAACCATGAAGAAAGTATGGCTCAGTCTGCTGGTTTAACCATCAAGCCTTATCTGTAAGTAAGTAACCAATAAGAGAGCATGGCTCAGTCTGCTGGTTTAACCATCAAGCCTTATCTGTAAGTAAGTAACCAATAAGTAAGCATGGCTCGGTCTGCTGGTTTAACCATCAAGCCTTATCTGTAAGTAAGTAACCAATAAGAAAGCATGGCTCAGTCTGCTGGTTTTAGCCATCAAGCCTTATCTGTAAGTAAGTAACCAATAAGAGAGCATGGCTCAGTCTGCTGGTTTAACCATCAGGCCTTATCTGTAAGTAACCATTAAGAAAGCATGGCTCAGTCTGCTGGTTTAACCATCAAGCCTTATCTGTAAGTAAGTAACCATTAAGAAAGCATGGCTCAGTCTGCTGGTTTAACCATCAAGCCTTATCTGTAAGTAACCATTAAGAAAGCATGGCTCAGTCTGCTGGCTTACCATCGAGCTGTATCTGTAAGTAAGTAACCATTAAGAAAGCATGGCTGAGTCTGCTGGTTTAACCATCAGGCTTTATCTGTAAGTAAGTAACCATTAAGAAAGCATGGCTCAGTCTGCTGGTTTAACCATCAACCCTTATCTGTAAGTAAGTAACCATTAACAAAGCATGGCTCAGTCAGCTGGTTTAACCATCAGGCCTTATCTGTAAGTAAGTAACCATTAAGAAAGCATGGCTCAGTCTGCTGGTTTAACCATCAGGCCTTATCTGTAAGTAATCATTAAGAAAGCATGGCTCAGTCTGCTGGTTTAACCATCAAGCCTTATCTGTAAGTAAGTAACCATTAACAAAGCATGGCTCAGTCTGCTGGTTTAACCATCAAGCCTTATCTGTAAGTAAGTAACCAATAAGAGAGCATGGCTCAGTCTGCTGGTTTAACCATCAAGCCTTATCTGTAAGTAATTAACCTTTAAGAAAGCATGTCCCAGTCTGCTGGTTTAACCATCAGGCCTTATCTATAAGTAAGTAACCATGAAGAAAGCATGGCTCAGTCTGCTGGTTTAACCATCAAGCCTTATCTGTAAGTAAGTAACCAATAAGAGAGCATGGCTCAGTCTGCTGGTTTAACCATCAGGTCTTATCTGTAAGTAAGTAACCATTAAGAAAGCATGGCTCAGTCTGCTGGTTTAACCATCAGGCTTTATCTGTAATTAAGTAACCATTTAGAAAGCATGGCTCAGTCTGCTGGTTTAACCATCAAGCCTTATCTGTAAGTATGTAACCATGAAGAAAGCATGGCTCAGTCTGCTGGTTTAACCATCAAGCCTTATCTGTAAGTAAGTAACCATTAAGAAAGCATGGCTCAGTCTGCTGGTTTACCATCAGGCCTTATCTGTAAGTAAGTAACCATTAAGAAAGCATGGCTCAGTCTGCTGGTTTAACCATCAGGCCTTATCTGTAAGTAACCATTAAGAAAGCATGGCTCAGTCTGCTGTTTTAACCATCAAGCCTTATCTGTAAGTACGTAACCATTAAGAAAGCATGGCTCAGTCTGCTGGTTTAACCATCAAACCTTATCTGTAAGTAAGTAACCAATAAGAAAGCATGGCTCAGTCTGCTGGTTTAACCATCAAGCCTTATCTGTAAGTAAGTAACCATTAAGAGAGCATGGCTCAGTCTGCTGGTTTAACCATCAGGCCTTATCTGTAAGTAAGTAACCATTAAGAAAGCATGGCTCAGCCTGCTGGTTTAACCATCAAGCCTTATCTGTAAGTAAGTAACCATTAAGAAAGCATGCCTCAGTCTGCTGGTTTAACCATCAAGCCTTATCTGTAAGTAACCATTAAGAAAGCATGGCTCAGTCTGCTGGCTTACCATCGAGCTGTATCTGTAAGTAATTAACCATGAAGAAAACATGGCTCAGTCTGCTGGTTTAACCATCAGGCCTTATCTGTAAGTAATTAACCATTAAGAAAGCATGGCTCAGTCTGCTGGTTTAACCATCAGGCCTTATCTGTAAGTAAGTAACCATGAAGAAAGCATGGCTCAGTCTGCTGGTTTAACCATCTAGCCTTATCTGTAAGTAAGTAACCAATAAGAGAGCATGGCTCAGTCTGCTGGTTTAACCATCAAGCCTTATCTGTAAGTAAGTAACCAATAAGAAAGCATGGCTCAGTCTGCTGGTTTAACCATCAAGCCTTATCTGTAAGTAAGTAACCAATAAGAAAGCATGGCTCAGTCTGCTGGTTTAACCATCAAGCCTTATCTGTAAGTAAGTAACCAATAAGAGAGCATGGCTCAGTCTGCTGGTTTAACCATCAGGCCTTATCTGTAAGTAAGTAACCATTAAGAAAGCATGGCTCAGTCTGCTGGTTTAACCATCAAGCCTTATCTGTAAGTAAGTAACCATTAAGAAAGCATGGCTCAGTCTGCTGGTTTAACCATCAAGCCTTATCTGTAAGTAACCATTAAGAAAGCATGGCTCAGTCTGCTGGCTTACCATCGAGCTGTATCTGTAAGTAATTAACCATTAAGAAAGCATGGCTCAGTCTGCTGGTTTAACCATCAAGCCTTATCTGTAAGTAAGTAACCATGAAGAAAGCATGGCTCAGTCTGCTGGTTTAACCATCAAGCCTTATCTGTAAGTAAGTAACTATTAAGAAAGCATGGCTCAGTCTGCTGGTTTAACCATCAGGCCTTATCTGTAAGTAAGTAACCATGAAGAAAGCATGGCTCAGTCTGCTGGTTTAACCATCAAGCCTTATCTGTAAGTAAGTAACCATTAAGAAAGCATGGCTCAGTCTGCTGGTTTAACCATCAAGCCTTATCTGTAAGTAAGTAACCAATAAGAGAGCATGGCTCAGTGTGCTGGTTTAACCATCAAGCCTTATCTGTAAGTAAGTAACCAATAAGAAAGCATGGCTCAGTCTGCTGGTTTAACCATCAAGCCTTATCTGTAAGTAAGTAACCAATAAGAAAGCATGGCTCAGTCTGCTGGTTTAACCATAAAGCCTTATCTGTAAGTAAGTAACCAATAACAGAGCATGGCTCAGTCTGCTGGTTTAACCATCAGGCCTTATCTGTAAGTAAGTAACCATTAAGAAAGCATGGCTCAGTCTGCTGGTTTAACCATCAAGCCTTATCTGTAAGTAAGTAACCAATAAGAAAGCATGGCTCAGTCTGCTGGTTTAACCATCAAGCCTTATCTGTAAGTACGTAACCATTAAGAAAGCATGGCTCAGTCTGCTGGTTTAACCATCAAACCTTATCTGTAAGTAAGTAACCATTTAGAAAGCATGGCTCAGTCTGCTGGTTTAACCATCAAGCCTTATCTGTAAGTAATTAACCATGAAGAAAGCATGGCTCAGTCTGCTGGTTTAACCATCAGGCCTTATCTGTAAGTAATTAACCATGAAGAAAGCATGGCTCAGTCTGCTGGTTTAACCATCAGGCCTTATCTGTAAGTAATTAACCATGAAGAAAGCATGGCTCAGTCTGCTGGTTTAACCATCAGGCCTTATCTGTAAGTAATTAACCATGAAGAAAACATGGCTCAGTCTGCTGGTTTAACCATCAGGCCTTATCTGTAAGTAATTAACCATGAAGAAAGCATGGCTCAGTCTGCTGGTTTAACCATCAAGCCTTATCTGTAAGTATGTAACCATGAAGAAAGCATGGCTCAGTCTGCTGGTTTAACCATCAAGCCTTATCTGTAAGTAAGTAACCATTAAGAAAGCATGGCTCAGTCTGCTGGTTTACCATCAGGCCTTATCTGTAAGTAAGTAACCATTAAGAAAGCATGGCTCAGTCTGCTGGTTTAACCATCAGGCCTAATCTGTAAGTAACCATTAAGAAAGCATGGCTCAGTCTGCTGTTTTAACCATCAAGCCTTATCTGTAAGTACGTAACCATTAAGAAAGCATGGCTCAGTCTGCTGGTTTAACCATCAAACCTTATCTGTAAGTAAGTAACCAATAAGAAAGCATGGCTCAGTCTGCTGGTTTAACCATCAAGCCTTATCTGTAAGTAAGTAACCATTAAGAGAGCATGGCTCAGTCTGCTGGTTTAACCATCAGGCCTTATCTGTAAGTAAGTAACCATTAAGAAAGCATGGCTCAGCCTGCTGGTTTAACCATCAAGCCTTATCTGTAAGTAAGTAACCATTAAGAAAGCATGCCTCAGTCTGCTGGTTTAACCATCAAGCCTTATCTGTAAGTAACCATTAAGAAAGCATGGCTCAGTCTGCTGGCTTACCATCGAGCTGTATCTGTAAGTAATTAACCATGAAGAAAACATGGCTCAGTCTGCTGGTTTAACCATCAGGCCTTATCTGTAAGTAATTAACCATGAAGAAAGCATGGCTCAGTCTGCTGGTTTAACCATCAGGCCTTATCTGTAAGTAAGTAACCATGAAGAAAGCATGGCTCAGTCTGCTGGTTTAACCATCTAGCCTTATCTGTAAGTAAGTAACCAATAAGAGAGCATGGCTCAGTCTGCTGGTTTAACCATCAAGCCTTATCTGTAAGTAAGTAACCAATAAGAAAGCATGGCTCAGTCTGCTGGTTTAACCATCAAGCCTTATCTGTAAGTAAGTAACCAATAAGAAAGCATGGCTCAGTCTGCTGGTTTAACCATCAAGCCTTATCTGTAAGTAAGTAACCAATAAGAGAGCATGGCTCAGTCTGCTGGTTTAACCATCAGGCCTTATCTGTAAGTAAGTAACCATTAAGAAAGCATGGCTCAGTCTGCTGGTTTAACCATCAAGCCTTATCTGTAAGTAAGTAACCATTAAGAAAGCATGGCTCAGTCTGCTGGTTTAACCATCAAGCCTTATCTGTAAGTAACCATTAAGAAAGCATGGCTCAGTCTGCTGGCTTACCATCGAGCTGTATCTGTAAGTAATTAACCATTAAGAAAGCATGGCTCAGTCTGCTGGTTTAACCATCAAGCCTTATCTGTAAGTAAGTAACCATGAAGAAAGCATGGCTCAGTCTGCTGGTTTAACCATCAAGCCTTATCTGTAAGTAAGTAACTATTAAGAAAGCATGGCTCAGTCTGCTGGTTTAACCATCAGGCCTTATCTGTAAGTAAGTAACCATGAAGAAAGCATGGCTCAGTCTGCTGGTTTAACCATCAAGCCTTATCTGTAAGTAAGTAACCATTAAGAAAGCATGGCTCAGTCTGCTGGTTTAACCATCAAGCCTTATCTGTAAGTAAGTAACCAATAAGAGAGCATGGCTCAGTGTGCTGGTTTAACCATCAAGCCTTATCTGTAAGTAAGTAACCAATAAGAAAGCATGGCTCAGTCTGCTGGTTTAACCATCAAGCCTTATCTGTAAGTAAGTAACCAATAAGAAAGCATGGCTCAGTCTGCTGGTTTAACCATAAAGCCTTATCTGTAAGTAAGTAACCAATAACAGAGCATGGCTCAGTCTGCTGGTTTAACCATCAGGCCTTATCTGTAAGTAAGTAACCATTAAGAAAGCATGGCTCAGTCTGCTGGTTTAACCATCAAGCCTTATCTGTAAGTAAGTAACCAATAAGAAAGCATGGCTCAGTCTGCTGGTTTAACCATCAAGCCTTATCTGTAAGTAAGTAACCAATAAGAAAGCATGGCTCAGTCTGCTGGTTTAACCATCAAGCCTTATCTGTAAGTAAGTAACCAATAAGAGAGCATGGCTCAGTCTGCTGGTTTAACCATCAGGCCTTATCTGTAAGTAAGTAACCATTAAGAAAGCATGGCTCAGTCTGCTGGTTTAACCATCAAACCTTATCTGTAAGTAAGTAACCATTAAGAAAGCATGGCTCAGTCTGCTGGTTTAACCATCAAGCCTTATCTGTAAGTAACCATTAAGAAAGCATGGCTCAGTCTGCTGGCTTACCATCGAGCTGTATCTGTAAGTAATTAACCATTAAGAAAGCATGGCTCAGTCTGCTGGTTTAATCATCAAGCCTTATCTGTAAGTAAGTAACCATGAAGAAAGCATGGCTCAGTCTGCTGGTTTAACCATCAAGCCTTATCTGTAAGTAAGTAACTATTAAGAAAGCATGGCTCAGTCTGCTGGTTTAACCATCAGGCCTTATCTGTAAGTAAGTAACCATTAAGAAAGCATGGCTCAGTCTGCTGGTTTAACCATCAAGCCTTGTCTGTAAGTAAATAACCATGAAGAAAGCATGGCTCAGTCTGCTGGTTTAGCCATCAAGCCTTATCTGTAAGTAAGTAACCATGAAGAAAGCATGGCTCAGTCTGCTGGTTTAACCATCAAGCCTTATCTGTAAGTAAGTAACCATTAAGAAAGCATGGCTCAGTCTGCTGGTTTAACCATCAAGCCTTATGTGTAAGTAAGTAACCATTAAGAAAGCATGGCTCAGTCTGCTGGTTTAACCATCAAGCCTTTTCTGTAAGTAAGTAACCATGAAGAAAGCATGGCTCAGTCTGCTGGTTTAACCATCAGGCCTTATCTGTAAGTAAGTAACCATTAAGAAAGCATGGCTCAGTCTGCTGGTTTAACCATCAAGCCTTATCTGTAAGTAAGTAACCAATAAGAAAGCATGGCTCAGTCTGCTGGTTTAACCATCAAGCCTTATCTGTAAGTAAGTAACCATGAAGAAAGCATGGCTCAGTCTGCTGGTTTAACCATCAAGCCTTATCTGTAAGTACGTAACCATGAAGAAAGCATGGCTCAGTCTGCTGGTTTAACCATCAGACCTTATCTGTAAGTAAGTAACCATTAAGAAAGCATGGCTCAGTCTGCTGGTTTAACCATCAAGCCTTATCTGTAAGTAAGTAACCAATAAGAGAGCATGGCTCAGTCTGCTGGTTTAACCATCAAGCCTTATCTGTAAGTAAGTAACCAATAAGAAAGCATGGCTCAGTCTGCTGGTTTAACCATCAAGCCTTATCTGTAAGTAAGTAACCAATAAGAAAGCATGGCTCAGTCTGCTGGTTTAACCATCAAGCCTTATCTGTAAGTAAGTAACCAATAAGAGAGCATGGCTCAGTCTGCTGGTTTAACCATCAGGCCTTATCTGTAAGTAGGTAACCATTAAGAAAGCATGGCTCAGTCTGCTGGTTTAACCATCAAGCCTTATCTGTAAGTAAGTAACCATTAAGAAAGCATGGCTCAGTCTGCTGGTTTAACCATCAAGCCTTATCTGTAAGTAACCATTAAGAAAGCATGGCTCAGTCTGCTGGCTTACCATCGAGCTGTATCTGTAAGTAATTAACCATTAAGAAAGCATGGCTCAGTCTGCTGGTTTAACCATCAAGCCTTATCTGTAAGTAAGTAACCATGAAGAAAGCATGGCTCAGTCTGCTGGTTTAACCATCAAGCCTTATCTGAAAGTAAGTAACCATGAAGAAAGCATGGCTCAGTCTGCTGGTTTAACCATCAGGCCTTATCTGTAAGTAAGTAACCATTAAGAAAGCATGGCTCAGTCTGCTGGTTTAACCATCAGGCCTTATCTGTAAGTAACCATTAAGAAAGCATGGCTCAGTCTGCTGGCTTACCATCGAGCTGTATCTGTAAGTAATTAACCATGAAGAAAGCATGGCTCAGTCTGCTGGTTTAACCATCAAGCCTTATCTGTAAGTAAGTAACCATGAAGAAAGCGTGGCTCAGTCTGCTGGCTTACCATCGAGCTGTATCTGTAAGTAATTAACCATTAAGCAAGGCCCATATATATGGTCATTCAATTAGCACTGCAGTCTTTGTGACTGGTCAGTCCATTATACTGCACACGGCCAGACCTAAAGACTGTTTCATTAGGTGTCCTGTCTTCTATCATGCTCCACTTCACATCCCATTATTGGAGATCAATACCAGAGATGTGGGAGGACCCCTCTGCATGGTTCTCAGTGCCACGCTGACCAGTCGGAATGCATGAATTGTTGTCAGCCTATACGGGCAGTGCTGGCGGGGCAGCATGAGTGATGTGTTGACAGTAGTGAGGTCGAGAGCGCTTCATCACAGTGCCGTCCTCGGGCTGTGTCTGCCAACAGGACGGGCTGTTCTGCAGTCTATCACATGGTTGCAGGGGACGTCTGGTCACACCTGGCCCGCGGCCCGTAATGGCAGGTATAAATCACAGGTAGCAGGTGAATACACATTTATACATAGACTCCCAGACACACACACATACAGATGAGACAAAACCCACCGGAGTGCTTACACACAGATATGGGCACAAAGCACATCAAAGTACATACTCCTTGGGTAAGTAGGTTCATACGTGCACATACGCACACATACAGACACGCACACAAACCCTGGCTTAGGTGGGACGCCTCCTGTGATCTTACACAAACAAACACACCAGCATGTGTTATCGTCCGCTAATGTGTGTGTGTGTGACTCATGTGTGATGAATTGACTCAGGCCTGCCGGCTGTTGTCACGGTGGGCTTGTGAGAACACACACTGGCCTGACTTAGGCACACAAGCCCAGGACACAACCTATCCCCTGCTTCTTTACCCTGACTGACACCTAAACCGACCAGTGAGCTTTGTGGACTGCGCTGCAGTGACCGGCTGATCTCAGGGTTTGTTGTGTTTGTTGTGTGACAGTCATGGACACACGTATGTAGTCCAACAGTTTTCAGCTTCAAATCACACCCATAGCAGGGACATGACATAACCTGGCTATGAACTTCAGTCTCTGCAAAGTGAATAATTAGGAAACGCTTCCCTGACCAAGCTTCTGTCCTGCAGAGGTGTCCCGGGTTGAGGGCTGAATGGTGACCCGTTTGGCAGGAGACTGGATAACCCCGCATGTGGCTCGCAGCTTTCAAAACAAGGCCTTTGCTCAGGCGCTCGTACGTGTGAACGGCCTTGACAAGACACGGCGTCTGTGCAGGGTCGAGCTGCGGCCTCTTGTGAAGGGCTGTCCTGCTTGTCTTTATGGCCTGACGACGTCACGGGCAGCTCCTCAGGAGACGTCTTTATGGCGCCCTGCCAACGCCATGCACACTGAGGCCACGCCTCTGCTCGCTTGTCTGTGAATACCTGTTTGTTCACTTCCTTTCCCTGCTCTCGCTCATTTTACTCATCTACTGATGTCTGTTCCCCGTCTCTCACACCACTCTTTCCCTCCCCCGGTCCTCAAATATCACCTTGTTCCACTCTTCTTTCCTCCTCACCTTTTTGCCTCTTCCTCTCTGATGACATCTCTCTCTCTCTTTCCCCATCCCTCTCTCTCTCTTTTTCTTTCCCCATCCCCCCTCTCTCTCTTGCCCTCTCTCACTCTTTCCCCATCCCCCCCTCTCTCGCCCTCTCTCTCTCTTGCTCTCTCTTTCCCCGTCCCTCTCTCTCTCTTTTTCTTTCCCCATCCCCCTCTCTCTCTCTTTTTCTTTCCCCATCCCCCTCTCTCTCTTGCCCTCTCTCACTCTTTCCCCGACCCCCTTCTCTCTTGCCCTCTCTCTCTCTTGCTCTCTCTTTCCCCATCCATCTCTCTCTCTTTTTCTTTCCCCATCCCTCTCTCTCTCGCCCTCTCTCTCTCTTGCTCTCTCTTTCCCCATCCCTCTCTCTCTCTTTTTCTTTCCCCATCCCCCTCTCTCTCTTGCCCTCTCTCACTCTTTCCCCATCCCCCCTCTCTCTCTCTTTTTCTTTCCCCATCCCCCTCTCTCTCTCTCGCCCTCTCTCTCACTCTTTCCCCATCCCTCTCTCTCTCTCGCCCTCTCTCTCTCTTGCCCTCTCTCACTCTTTCCCCATTCCCCCTCCCTCTCGCCCTCTCTCTCTCTTGCTCTCTCTTTCCCCATCCCTCTCTCTCTCTCGCCCTCTCTCTCACTCTTTCCCCATCCCTCTCTCTCTCTCTCGCCCTCTCTCTCTCTTGCCCTCTCTCACTCTTTCCCCACCCCCTCTCTCTCTCGCCCTCTCTCTCTCTCTTTCCCCATCCCCCTCTCTCTCTTTTTCTTTCCCCACCCCCCTCTCTCTCTTGCCCTCTCTCACTCTTTCCCCATCCCCCCCTCTCTCTCTCTTTTTCTTTCCCCATCCCCCCCTCTCTCTCGCCCTCTCTCTCACTCTTTCCCCATCCCTCTCTCTCTCTCGCCCTCTCTCTCTCTTGCCCTCTCTCACTCTTTCCCCATTCCCCCTCCCTCTCGCCCTCTCTCTCTCTTGCCCTCTCTCACTCTTTCCCCATTCCCCCTCCCTCTCGCCCTCTCTCTCTCTTGCCCTCTCTCTCTCTTTCCCCATCCCTCCCTCTCTCTTGCCCTCTCTCTCTCTTGCTCTCTCTTTCCCCATTCCCCCTCCCTCTCGCCCTCTCTCACTCTTTCCCCATTCCCCCTCCCTCTCGCCCTCTCTCTCTCTCGCCCTCTCTCTCACTCTTTCCCCATCCCTCTCTCTCTCTCGCCCTCTCTCTCACTCTTTCCCCATCCCTCTCTCTCTCTCGCCCTCTCTCTCACTCTTTCCCCATCCCTCTCTCTCTCTCGCCCTCTCTCTCTCTTGCCCTCTCTCACTCTTTCCCCACCCCCTCTCTCTCTCGCCCTCTCTCTCTCTCTTTCCCCATCCCCCCCTCTCTCTTTTTCTTTCCCCATCCCCCCCTCTCTCTCGCCCTCTCTCTCACTCTTTCCCCATCCCTCTCTCTCTCTCGCCCTCTCTCTCTCTTGCCCTCTCTCACTCTTTCCCCATCCCTCTCTCTCTCTCGCCCTCTCTCTCTCTTGCCCTCTCTCACTCTTTCCTCACCCCCTCTCTCTCTCGCCCTCTCTCTCTCTCTTTCCCCATCCCCCTCTCTCTCTTTTTCTTTCCCCACCCCCCTCTCTCTCTTGCCCTCTCTCACTCTTTCCCCATCCCCCCCTCTCTCGCCCTCTCTCTCTCTTGCTCTCTCTTTCCCCGTCCCTCTCTCTCTCTTTTTCTTTCCCCATCCCCCTCTCTCTCTTGCCCTCTCTCACTCTTTCCCCGACCCCCTTCTCTTTTGCCCTCTCTCTCTCTTGCCCTCTCTCTCTCTTGCTCTCTCTTTCCCCATCCCTCTCTCTCTCTTTTTCTTTCCCCATCCCTCTCTCTCTCTTGCCCTCTCTCTCTCTTGCTCTCTCTTTCCCCATCCCTCTCTCTCTCTTTTTCTTTCCCCATCCCCCTCTCTCTCTTGCCCTCTCTCACTCTTTCCCCATCCCCCCTCTCTCTCTCTTTTTCTTTCCCCATCCCCCTCTCTCTCTCTCGCCCTCTCTCTCACTCTTTCCCCATCCCTCTCTCTCTCTCGCCCTCTCTCTCTCTTGCCCTCTCTCACTCTTTCCCCATTCCCCCTCCCTCTCGCCCTCTCTCTCTCTTGCTCTCTCTTTCCCCATCCCTCTCTCTCTCTCGCCCTCTCTCTCACTCTTTCCCCATCCCTCTCTCTCTCTCGCCCTCTCTCTCTCTTGCCCTCTCTCACTCTTTCCCCATTCCCCCTCCCTCTCGCCCTCTCTCTCTCTTGCTCTCTCTTTCCCCATCCCTCTCTCTCTCTCGCCCTCTCTCTCACTCTTTCCCCATCCCTCTCTCTCTCTCGCCCTCTCTCTCTCTTGCCCTCTCTCACTCTTTCCCCATTCCCTCTCTCTCTCGCCCTCTCTCTCTCTTGCTCTCTCTTTCCCCATCCCTCTCTCTCTCTCGCCCCCTCTCTCTCTCTTGCTCTCTCTTTCCCCATCCCCCCTCTCTCTCTCTTTTTCTTTCCCCATCCCCCTCTCTCTCTCTCGCCCTCTCTCTCACTCTTTCCCCATCCCTCTCTCTCTCTCGCCCTCTCTCTCTCTTGCCCTCTCTCACTCTTTCCCCATTCCCCCTCCCTCTCGCCCTCTCTCTCTCTTGCTCTCTCTTTCCCCATCCCTCTCTCTCTCTCGCCCTCTCTCTCACTCTTTCCCCATCCCTCTCTCTCTCTCTCGCCCTCTCTCTCTCTTGCCCTCTCTCACTCTTTCCCCACCCCCTCTCTCTCTCGCCCTCTCTCTCTCTCTTTCCCCATCCCCCTCTCTCTCTTTTTCTTTCCCCACCCCCCTCTCTCTCTTGCCCTCTCTCACTCTTTCCCCATCCCCCCCTCTCTCTCTCTTTTTCTTTCCCCATCCCCCCCTCTCTCTCGCCCTCTCTCTCACTCTTTCCCCATCCCTCTCTCTCTCTCGCCCTCTCTCTCTCTTGCCCTCTCTCACTCTTTCCCCATTCCCCCTCCCTCTCGCCCTCTCTCTCTCTTGCCCTCTCTCACTCTTTCCCCATTCCCCCTCCCTCTCGCCCTCTCTCTCTCTCTTGCCCTCTCTCTCTCTTTCCCCATCCCTCCCTCTCTCTTGCCCTCTCTCTCTCTTGCTCTCTCTTTCCCCATTCCCCCTCCCTCTCGCCCTCTCTCACTCTTTCCCCATTCCCCCTCCCTCTCGCCCTCTCTCTCTCTCGCCCTCTCTCTCACTCTTTCCCCATCCCTCTCTCTCTCTCGCCCTCTCTCTCACTCTTTCCCCATCCCTCTCTCTCTCTCGCCCTCTCTCTCACTCTTTCCCCATCCCTCTCTCTCTCTCGCCCTCTCTCTCTCTTGCCCTCTCTCACTCTTTCCCCACCCCCTCTCTCTCTCGCCCTCTCTCTCTCTCTTTCCCCATCCCCCCCTCTCTCTTTTTCTTTCCCCATCCCCCCCTCTCTCTCGCCCTCTCTCTCACTCTTTCCCCATCCCTCTCTCTCTCTCGCCCTCTCTCTCTCTTGCCCTCTCTCACTCTTTCCCCATCCCTCTCTCTCTCTCGCCCTCTCTCTCTCTTGCCCTCTCTCACTCTTTCCTCACCCCCTCTCTCTCTCGCCCTCTCTCTCTCTCTTTCCCCATCCCCCTCTCTCTCTTTTTCTTTCCCCACCCCCCTCTCTCTCTTGCCCTCTCTCACTCTTTCCCCATCCCCCCCTCTCTCGCCCTCTCTCTCTCTTGCTCTCTCTTTCCCCGTCCCTCTCTCTCTCTTTTTCTTTCCCCATCCCCCTCTCTCTCTTGCCCTCTCTCACTCTTTCCCCGACCCCCTTCTCTTTTGCCCTCTCTCTCTCTTGCCCTCTCTCTCTCTTGCTCTCTCTTTCCCCATCCCTCTCTCTCTCTTTTTCTTTCCCCATCCCTCTCTCTCTCTTGCCCTCTCTCTCTCTTGCTCTCTCTTTCCCCATCCCTCTCTCTCTCTTTTTCTTTCCCCATCCCCCTCTCTCTCTTGCCCTCTCTCACTCTTTCCCCATCCCCCCTCTCTCTCTCTTTTTCTTTCCCCATCCCCCTCTCTCTCTCTCGCCCTCTCTCTCACTCTTTCCCCATCCCTCTCTCTCTCTCGCCCTCTCTCTCTCTTGCCCTCTCTCACTCTTTCCCCATTCCCCCTCCCTCTCGCCCTCTCTCTCTCTTGCTCTCTCTTTCCCCATCCCTCTCTCTCTCTCGCCCTCTCTCTCACTCTTTCCCCATCCCTCTCTCTCTCTCACCCTCTCTCTCTCTTGCCCTCTCTCACTCTTTCCCCATTCCCCCTCCCTCTCGCCCTCTCTCTCTCTTGCTCTCTCTTTCCCCATCCCTCTCTCTCTCTCGCCCTCTCTCTCACTCTTTCCCCATCCCTCTCTCTCTCTTGCCCTCTCTCACTCTTTCCTCACCCCCTCTCTCTCTCGCCCTCTCTCTCTCTCTTTCCCCATCCCCCTCTCTCTCTTTTTCTTTCCCCACCCCCCTCTCTCTCTTGCCCTCTCTCACTCTTTCCCCATCCCCCCCTCTCTCTCTCTTTTTCTTTCCCCATCCCCCCTCTCTCTCGCCCTCTCTCTCACTCTTTCCCCATCCCTCTCTCTCTCTCGCCCTCTCTCTCTCTTGCCCTCTCTCACTCTTTCCCCATCCCTCTCTCTCGCTCGCCCTCTCTCTCTCTTGCCCTCTCTCACTCTTTCCCCATTCCCCCTCCCTCTCGCCCTCTCTCTCTCTTGCCCTCTCTCTCTCTTTCCCCATCCCTCCCTCTCTCTTGCCCTCTCTCTCTCTTGCTCTCTCTTTCCCCATTCCCCCTCCCTCTCGCCCTCTCTCACTCTTTCCCCATTCCCCCTCCCTCTCGCCCTCTCTCTCTCTTGCCCTCTCTCTCTCTTTCCCCATCCCTCCCTCTCTCTTGCCCTCTCTCTCTCTTGCTCTCTCTTTCCCCATTCCCCCTCCCTCTCGCCCTCTCTCACTCTTTCCCCATTCCCCCTCCCTCTCGCCCTCTCTCTCTCTTGCTCTCTCTTTCCCCATCCCTCCCTATTTCCCTATCTCTCTCTCTTTCCTTATCGCTTTCTCTGGCTCTCTTTCCCCATCCCTCTGTTTCTCTCTTCCCCCCTCTCTCTGTCTCTCACACACACGTTCTCTCTCTCTCTCTCGCTCTCACTCTCTCTTTCTCCCCCTGGGGCAGGAACGACCAGTGCGGTTGATGGGTGCCACTTTGCTGTTGGCGTCTCGTGAATGAGAAGCTGCAAAGGCTAACTAGTCCTTCTTAACAACATCAAGACAAGCACAACAACGCCGACGGACTGTCCGACTGACGGGGCGCTCGTACGACGGGACCTGCTTCACATGAAAACGTCCTCTCTGGCGTCAGCAACATATACGTATAGCCGCGTACGTCCTTTACTATGGGAATCTGTCTGACATTTATCTACTCGTTCATTCAGACATACTACCACTGCTCAGGGTGACTCAGTACCCGGAGGATTTGTGTAACTGCTAATCTAGACTGTCTCCTATGACCCTATTATGACCCTATTATGACCCTATTATGACCCTATGCTAAACACACGCGTCAAGAAACAAAAACCAAACTCGGAAATGTCTCCTTTACTCAATGCAACATCATGGACCATGTTGTCTGCCAAGCTGCTGGGTCTCCGTGCCCTGGACCGCACTGCTTTATAAGCTCTAGTGAAACGTGCATGGATAAGTAGACGCGTTAGCCCTTGGCTAGCGGGTCGGACCCTTTAGTTGAGCGGTTAGCAATGTCCACCGTGGTGCGGGAGATACGGGTTTGCGTCCTGGCTGTGGTAGTTCCTGCAGTTGCCCCCCAAATTTGCTATTCTATATATACATATATATATATATATTTAATTCTGCAGTCTAGAAAAATGAGATTTCCTTACTAAATGCAAGATGCAGAGGCCTCAGCAGTGGGTGTGAGTCCCGGCTGCCGTGACCTTCCGCTGAGGACAGGGGCAGCAGTTGGGTATTTTATTGCCTCCTGAAAAGACATCATATGTTACAGAGGGGAACAAACAGAGAGAGCCGGAGAGAGGTCAGGAAGGAGACAGGAGAAACAACGGGGGAGCTCAGACGAGGCGTGCTCGAGCCGTGATGTGATGACTTCCAAAATAGAAATGACATTAAAGTGTAAGAGACTTTGAGAGAAGGAGGGAAGGGGAGGTGCACGTTAGAGGCAGTAGTGGGAGGAAGAGCATGTGGAATAAAAAAAACAAAAAGAGCAGGCCTTTTGTTTCTTTTTAAATAACAAAAATACAATAATTACAAAATGGAAGTGGTGCGGTCTTCTGAGGTGAAGTGTCAGCCGAAGACCACATACTCGTCACCCTGTTGTAAAAGCCTTTGACAGCCCGCCTCTGTGTTGGCCAATGGCGTCTCTTCATTTTACCCACGGGCTCGCCCCTCCCATCCTGCTGTCACTCAGACAGATTAACAAAGCCAAAGCCCCCTCACCCTGCAATCAGCCACTTTGGACCAGGAATCACTAACTCAAGGCCTCAAGGCAAGGGGTGGGGGTGGGGGTGGGGTGGGGGGTCATTTTCCATGTGCCCGCATGCTTTACATGAACATACAAATACAAATTCAAACACAAGAACACTCACAAACACGCCACCTACTGGTATACTGGGACTGTAAACCATGCTCGATGGTGTTTAAGCCCCCAACCTACTCTTCAAGGCAGCGCAGCATGGAAGGCACTCCCCGCCCCCTACAGTTTCAGCCAATCACAG